>NC_030383.2:30119755-30173120 GCF_001625215.2 Daucus carota subsp. sativus
TTACTTGTATCTTCATTTTAAGTTGTTTTAAAATAAGAATCAACTTGTAGTTTCATTCTTGACTCGTTGAGCCCGGAAACAAATTGTAGCTTCATTCCAGACTCGTTTGAAGTTGTAAACAACTTGTAGCTTCATTTTCGGTTGTTTGAAAGTGGAATCAACTTGTAGTTTCATTCTTCACTCGTTTGAGCCTATAAACAACTTGTAGCTTAATTATTGACTAGATTGAAGTTGGAAACAACTTGTAGCTTCATTCTAGACTCGTTTAAAGTTGAAAAGTGGAAAACAACTTGTAACTTCATACCAGACTCGTTTGAAGGTGAAAATTACTTGTGTCTTCATTTTAAGTTGTTTAAATTAAGAATCAACTTTTAGTTTCATTCTTGACTCGTTTGAGCCTGTAAACAACTTGTAGCATAATTATTGACTAGATTGAAGTTGGAAACAACTTGTAGCTTCATTGCAGACTCGTTTAAAGTTGAAAAGTGGAAAATAACTTGTAACTTCATACCAGACTCGTTTGAAGTTGAAAAATACTTGTATCTTCATTTTAAGTTGTTTAAATTAAGAATCAACCTGTAGTTCATTCTTGACTCGTTTGAGCCTGGAAACAACTTTGTAGCTTAATTATTGACTAGATTGAAGTTGGAAACAACTTGTAGCTTCATTCTAGACTCGTTTAAAGTTGAAAAGTGGAAAACAACTTGTAACTTCATACCAGACTCGTTTGAAGTTGAAAATTACTTGTATCTTCATTTTAAGTTGTTTAAATTAAGAATCAACTTGTAGTTTCTTTCTTGACTCGTTTAAGCCTGGAAACAACTTGTAGCTTCATTATTGACTCGATTGAAGTTGGAAACAACTTGTAGCTTCATTCCAGACTCGTTTGAAGTTGAAAACAACTTGTAGCTTCATTTTGGGTTGTTTGAAAGTGGAATCAACTTGTAGTTTCATTCTTCACTCGTTTGAGCCTATAAACAACTTGTAGCTTAATTATTGACTAGATTGAAGTTGGAAACAACTTGTAGCTTCATTCTAGACTCGTTTAAAAGTTGAAAAGTGGAAAACAATTTGTAACTTCATACCAGACTCGTTTGAAGTTGAAAATTACTTGTATCTCTTCATTTTAAGTTGTTTAAATTAAGAATCAACTTGTAGTTTCATTCTTGACTCGTTTGAGCCTGGAAACACTTGTAGCTTCATTATTGACTCGATTGAAGTTGGAAAGAACTTGTAGCTTCATTATTGACTCGATTTGAAGTTGGAAAGAACTTGTAGCTTCATTCCAGACTCGTTTGAAGTTGAAAACAACTTGTAGCTTCATCTTCGGTTGTTTGAAAGTGGAATCAACTTGTAGTTTCATTCCTCACTCGTTTGAGCCTTTAAACACTTGTAGCTTAATTATTGACTAGATTGAAGTTGGAAACGACTTGTAGCTTCATTCTAGACTCGTTTAAAGTTGAAAAGTGGAAAACAACTTGTAACTTCAAACCAGACTCGATTGAATTTGAAAATTACTTGTATCTTCATTCTAAGTTGTTTAAATAAGAATCAACTTGTAGTTTCATTCTTGACTCGTTTGAGCCCGGAAACAACTTGTAGCTTCATTCCAGACTCGTTTGAAGTTGTAAACAACTTGTAGCTTCATTTTCGGTTGTTTGAAAGTGGAATCAACTTGTAGTTTCATTCTTCACTCGTTTGAGCCTATAAACAACTTGTAGCTTAATTATTGACTAGATTGAAGTTGGAAACAACTTGTAGCTTCATTCTAGACTCGTTTAAAGTTGAAAAGTGGAAAACAACTTGTAACTTCATACCAGACTCGTTTGAAGGTGAAATTACTTGTGTCTTCATTTTAAGTGTTTAAATTAAGAATCAACTTGTAGTTTCATTCTTGACTCGTTTGAGCCTGGAAACAACTTGTAGCTTCATTATTGACTCGATTGAAGTTGGAAACAACTTGTAGCTTCATTCCAGACTCGTTTGAAGTTGAAAACAACTTGTAGCTTCATTTTGGGTTGTTTGAAAGTGGAATCAACTTGTAGTTTCATTCTTCACTCGTTTGAGCCTATAAACAACTTGTAGCTTAATTATTGACTAGATTGAAGTTGGAAACAACTTGTAGCTTCATTCTAGACTCGTTTAAAGTTGAAAAGTGGAAAACAACTTGTAACTTCATACCAGACTCGTTTGAAGTTGAAAATTACTTGTATCTTCATTTTAAGTTGTTTAAATTAAAATCAACTTGTAGTTTTTTTCTTGACTCGTTTAAGCATGGAAACAACTTGTAGCTTCATTATTGACTCGATTTAAGTTGGAAAGAACTTGTAGCTTCATTATTGACTCGATTGAAGTTGGAAAGAACTTGTAGCTTCATTACAGACTCGTTTGAAGTTGAAAACAACTTGTAGCTTCATCTTCGGTTGTTTGAAAGTGGAATCAACTTGTAGTTTCATTCTTCACTCGTTTGAGCCTTTAAACAACTTGTAGCTTAATTATTGACTAGATTGAAGTTGGAAACAACTTGTAGCTTCATTCTAGACTCGTTTAAAGTTGAAAAGTGGAAAACAACTTGTAACTTCAAAGCAGACTCGATTGAAGTTGAAAATTACTTGTATCTTCATTTTAAGTTGTTTAAAATAAGAATCAACTTGTAGTTCATTCTTGATTCGTTTGAGCCCGGAAACAACTTGTAGCTTCATTCCAGACTCGTTTGAAATTGTAAACAACTTGTAGCTTCATTTTCGGTTGTTTGAAAGTGGAATCAACTTGTAGTTTCATTCTTCACTCGTTTGAGCCTACAAACAACTTGTAGCTTAATTATTGACTAGATTGAAGTTTTTTTTTTTTTTTTTTTTGCTAAATGAAAATTTTATAAAGAAAAGAGAAAAAGAGAAATACATAATCTAGGGGCATACCCCGCGAAGATAACAGGAACAAACCTCCATGCTATCATAAAAAAAACATATCAGCTCATGTAAATAAACCTATTACAGGAAGACTATGAAAGCAAAACACATAATGCGCTAAACCATCCAGAAAATTAAAATAGAAGTTGACTTAAGGTAGGGTCCCGAAGTAAGGCTTGTCGGAAACCCCTACAGGTTAATAGCTTTTCCCGCACCATTCGCTTGACATTGTAGCCCAATTGGAGCACGTTAACTAAACTTTTGCCATGCAGTCTATCATTTCTCTCTCGCCAAATAAGATAAAAAGTAACAGAGAGATATAGAAAACCTATTCGACTTTGAAATCCCGAGAGGTTATCTTGAAAGAAATTCCCATTCAACCATTCACTCCAGCTGAAGTTTAAAATGAAAGGGCAATCACGCAGTATAAGATAAGTATAAGGGCAGATCAGGAAAAGGTGCTCGGCGGTTTCATTGTAGCTATGGCAGAGAACACAAACAGGATTAGCTGGCATATTGAAGAGCTCCATGCGGTCTTTCGTGAGCAGTCTATCCCGGAGGGCAAGCCAAGCAATAAACGAACAAGAGGGGATGTGGAAATTATTCCACAATAACCGAACCCACCCTGCAGGAGTACTATGTCTTCGAATAGAATTCCAGATGGTCCCTAACTTTACAGGGTATAAACCGTCCCAAAGGACTTTATCCTCCACAGCAATTTCACAAGAAGTCAGCATTGAACGGAATAAAATAGCCCTGTGATCATTAGAAGGCGAAACTCGCCATTGACCATGCTCAATAAGACTCCCGACTAACGCATCATTCGTAGAATCCATTACCGACACAAACCCACCACCAAATCTTTCAATGAGAGGCCTGTTAGAAAGCCATGGGTCATGCCATGCTTTGAAATTAGAACGCTCCTTAACTTTATACGTTAAATATCGAATAGCATCAGTTCTATGGTTGAACAATTTCTGAATAATCCATGAACATTTGTACGGCATTTTTGCCGTCCAGAAAGCTTTACGTTTCAGTAAGCAGGTGTGAATCCAAAGAATCCAAACAGAAGTGGCAGATGGCAGAGCAAGACGCCATATTTGATAAAGAATCGCAGCTCTGTTCCACTCAAACAGATTGCGAATACCCAGGCCCCCCTCTTCCTTCTTCAAACAACATTCACTCCATGCTACTTTGTACTGGCATTTTGTCCGCAATTCACCACCCCATAAAAATCTAGCAAAGAGGGACTGCATCTTTTTTAACACCCCTTTCGGCAGGAATAAATACATAGTCCAGTACCCCTGGATACCCTGCAACACTGAATTTATCAACTGTAATCTGCCACTATATCGAAGACATCGAACTGTCCAACTCTCGATTTTTCCACTCAGACGTTGAATAAGTTGAGAGCAAGTCTGATCATTTAGTCGAAAAGTAATCAGAGGCAATCCTAAGTAGCAAATAGGAAAAGTGCCCCTGGAAAACCCATAAGTACTAATAGTTTCACTCACAATACTGTCCGAAACGCTGCTAAAAAATCCCAGACACTTTTCTTTATTAAGCTTTAGACCAGAATAATCAGAGAATCGAATCACAGAGTCTAGAAGAAGCTTAATGGACGGTGAATCACCCTTACTAAACAGGAAAATGTCATCCGCGAAGATAACATGAGAGAGCTTCATCTGCTTCGTGCGCCAATGATAATTGAACCCCGAGTTATGGAGCTTATAGGATAAGAACGCAGTCAAAACCTCCATACTTAAGACAAAAAGAAAAAGGGAGAGCGGGTCTCCTTGACGAAGGCCATTTTTACAAGGGAAATAGCCCTCAAGCACTCCATTTATCTTGACTGAAAGCATGCAACTGGTGATACATTTCCGAACCCAACTAAGAAACAGAGCAGGGAACCCCTTCCTTTGAAGAGAAGCAAAAAGAAACTGCCAATTGAGACTATCGAAAGCTTTATGAATATCGAGTTTGAAAGCACATCTAGGAATTCCATCATTCCTGTGATAATCTTTGCAAAGCGCCTGTACAAGCATGATATTGTCCCCAATAAGGCGTTTAGGAACAAACGCGGATTGATTGCAGGAAATAATAGCAGGTAAGATCTTTTGCAAGCGTCCAGCCAGTAGCTTAGAGATGCATTTATATAGGGTGTTGCAGCAAGATATGGGCCTAAACTGATCAATACGGGTTGGATTTGCAACTTTAGGGACTAAAGTTAAGGCAACAGAATTTACCACTCGAGGGAGCTCCAACGTATTAAAGAAATGCAGGATTCCATTGGTTACATCTTCACCAACAACATCCCAAGCAGCAATGTAGAACTCAGGGGTCATTCCGTCCGGCCCAGGACTTTTTCGCTTTGCCATACGCTTTAGAACAGAGAGGATCTCCTGGCGACTGAAAGGGGCATTAAGCAAGTTCTTATCCTGCTCAGAAAGAGAGGGGAGCTCAACATCCGAGTCTAATTGCTCCACCTCAGAATGCGAGCCCATGATATTTTTAAAATATTGAGTAGCAGCCCCTGCAATATCACGGTGATTAGAGAAGGTGTTACCATCAAGATCTTCCAGAACTAAGATTTTGTTAGAATTCCACCGATTTTTGCAGGATCTATGAAAGAATGAATTGTTGCCATCGCCCAATTCGAGCCACTTTACCCGCGATTTTTGTTTCAGGAACATCTCTTCAGTGTATAGAGCTTTGTGAAGGTCATCACAAAGTTTTGCTTCCTTCAAAAAACCATCAGAGTTGGCCGTGGAGGGGAGATTCTCCTGAAAAGAAGATAGAGCATCACGGGCACGTGTAACCGCCTCATGAATATTTCCTAAAGACTTGTTGAGCCTTTTTAAAGCATCCTTTACTCTTTTAGTTTTCATAGATAGTATATACCAAGGATCCCCCTGTATAGGAGCATTCCAGGCCATTTCAACAGTAGATAAGAAATCTTCATGTTCCACCATGTGCTGAAAGATTTGAAACGGTCGAAACAGCTTTTCAGGTTGAAAACCCAGAAAAATCATAGCCGGGCAGTGGTCAGAAAGACCCTGAGGCAAGAATTGAGCTCTAGACAGAGAGAAAGCGGAGACCCAATCTTCATTGACCAAAACTCTGTCTAGTTTTCGAAAAACCGGAGTCACTTGGTTACTATCCCACCAAGTATAGAATTTTCCTGAGAAATTTAAGTCAAAAACATCCAGACTATAAACACAATCATTAAATTCCCGCATATCAATAGTAACAGTACTGGTGTTATTTAGTTCCGACAGATTTAAACAAACATTATAATCCCCAGCCAATGCCCAAGGAGACAAATCAGATCCCAAAAAAGAAGCTTTATAGACCATTAAATCATTCCATAACTGCCTTCTTTCTACATAGTCATTAGAAGCGTAGATAAACGAAGCAAAAAAAGAAGCATCAACTTCTAAAGAGGAGACCTTAACAGAGATATGTTGCGAGTGAATAACTGGATTAGAAATAGACCATAACCGTGGGTTCCAACCAAGCCATATCCTACCATTTGGATGATGATCATAATTAAATAACCAATCGAAACTGGGAGCAACCAATCTCGAAACAAAAGCGGCATTTTCCTTTTTTACATGAGTCTCCAGGAGGGCTATCATGCCAAGACGATTATTGGCAATAAAATCCTTGTAAAAGGAAACCTTATTATTGAGCCCCCTCGTATTGTAGGAACAAAAAAACATAATCAATATGGATTATTTCGTTTTCGGGGAACCCCTCCCCGCTGCATTACGAGCTCTCTTCAACTGTCCCTTTGACATAGATTTCGACAATGCTGTAAAAATAGGGAGCTGTCCAGGGTTTAGAACATTCGCATTTGAGTGTTGCTTTGGTGAACTAGATTTTTTTCCATGAACCTTAGTCCAGGTTCCAACTTCTGCAGCAACACTAGATTCAACCACTTCACCATTAATAGAATCTTTCACAGGTTCAACAGGATGAGAAACATTGACGTTTGCAGTGTTATTTGGCTCCAGCACAGTAGGAGGGGAAGGAGTAGTGTCTGAAGTAGAACCAATATGGTCTACAGGTTTTGCAACAGGAGTGTCTATAGGCGATTTCTGCACCCAAATCCTCTTCACAGCAGGGCAAGCCCCGACTAGATGACTTGTAGCTTCATTCTAGACTCGTTTAAAGTTGAAAAGTGGAAAACAACTTGTGACTTCATACCAGACTCGTTTGAAGTTGAAAATTACTTGTATCTTCATTTTAAGTTGTTTAAATTAAGAATCAACTTGTAGTTTCATTCTTGACTCATTTGAGCCTGGAAACAACTTGTCGCTTCATTATTGACTCGATTGAAGTTGGAAACAACTTGTAGCTTCATTCCAGACTCGTTCGAAGTTGAAAACAACTTGTAGCTTCATTTTGGGTTGTTTGAAAGTGGAATCAACTTGTAGTTTCATTCTTCACTCGTTTGAGCCTATAAACAACTTGTAGCTTAATTATTGACTAGATTGAAGTTGGAAACAACTTGTAGCTTCATTCTAGACTCGTTTAAAGTTGAAAAGTGGAAAACAACTTGTAACTTCATACCAGACTCGTTTGAAGTTGAAAATTACTTGTATCTTCATTTTAAGTTGTTTAAATTAAGAATCAACTTGTAGTTTCATTCTTGACTCGTTTGAGCCTGGAAACAACTTGTAGCTTCATTATTGACTCGATTGAAGTTAGAAAGAACTTGTAGCTTCATTATTGACTCGATTGAAGTTGGAAAGAACTTGTAGCTTCATTCCAGACTCGTTTGAAGTTGAAAACAACTTGTAGCTTCATCTTCGGTTGTTTGATAGTGGAATCAACTTGTAGTTTCATTCTTCACTCGTTTGAGCCTTTAAACAACTTGTAGCTTAATTATTGACTAGATTGAAGTTGGAAACAACTTGTAGCTTCATTCTAGACTCGTTTAAAGTTGAAAAGTGGAAAACAACTTGTAACTTCAAACCAGACTCGATTGAAGTTGAAAATTACTTGTATCTTCATTTTAAGTTGTTTAAAATAAGAATCAACTTGTAGTTTCATTCTTGACTCGTTTGAGCCCGGAAACAAATTGTAGCTTCATTCCAGACTCGTTTGAAGTTGTAAACAACTTGTAGCTTCATTTTCGGTTGTTTGAAAGTGGAATCAACTTGTAGTTTCATTCTTCACTCGTTTGAGCCTATAAACAACTTGTAGCTTAATTATTGACTAGATTGAAGTTGGAAACAACTTGTAGCTTCATTCTAGACTCGTTTAAAGTTGAAAAGTGGAAAACAACTTGTAACTTCATACCAGACTCGTTTGAAGGTGAAAATTACTTGTGTCTTCATTTTAAGTTGTTTAAATTAAGAATCAACTTTTAGTTTCATTCTTGACTCGTTTGAGCCTGTAAACAACTTGAAGCATAATTATTGACTAGATTGAAGTTGGAAACAACTTGTAGCTTCATTCCAGACTCGTTTAAAGTTGAAAAGTGGAAAACAACTTGTAACTTCATACCAGACTCGTTTGAAGTTGAAAAATACTTGTATCTTCATTTTAAGTTGTTTAAATTAAGAATCAACTTGTAGTTTCATTCTTGACTCGTTTGAGCCTGGAAACAACTTGTAGCTTAATTATTGACTAGATTGAAGTTGGAAACAACTTGTAGCTTCATTCTAGACTCGTTTAAAGTTGAAAAGTGGAAAACAACTTGTAACTTCATACCAGACTCGTTTGAAGTTGAAAATTACTTGTATCTTCATTTTAAGTTGTTTAAATTAAGAATCAACTTGTAGTTTCTTTCTTGACTCGTTTAAGCCTGGAAACAACTTGTAGCTTCATTATTGACTCGATTGAAGTTGGAAACAACTTGTAGCTTCATTCCAGACTCGTTTGAAGTTGTAAACAACTTGTAGCTTCATTTTGGGTTGTTTGAAAGTGGAATCAACTTGTAGTTTCATTCTTCACTCGTTTGAGCCTATAAACAACTTGTAGCTTAATTATTGACTAGATTGAAGTTGGAAACAACTTGTAGCTTCATTCTAGACTCGTTTAAAGTTGAAAAGTGGAAAACAACTTGTAACTTCATACCAGACTCGTTTGAAGTTGAAAATTACTTGTATCTTCATTTTAAGTTGTTTAAATTAAGAATCAACTTGTAGTTTCATTCTTGACTCGTTTGAGCCTGGAAACAACTTGTAGCTTCATTATTGACTCGATTGAAGTTGGAAAGAACTTGTAGCTTCATTATTGACTCGATTGAAGTTGGAAAGAACTTGTAGCTTCATTCCAGACTCGTTTGAAGTTGAAAACAACTTGTAGCTTCATCTTCGGTTGTTTGAAAGTGGAATCAACTTGTAGTTTCATTCCTCACTCGTTTGAGCCTTTAAACAACTTGTAGCTTAATTATTGACTAGATTGAAGTTGGAAACGACTTGTAGCTTCATTCTAGACTCGTTTAAAGTTGAAAAGTGGAAAACAACTTGTAACTTCAAACCAGACTCGATTGAAGTTGAAAATTACTTGTATCTTCATTCTAAGTTGTTTAAAATAAGAATCAACTTGTAGTTTCATTCTTGACTCATTTGAGCCCGAAAACAACTTGTAGCTTCATTCCAGACTCGTTTGAAGTTGTAAACAACTTGTAGCTTCATTTTCGGTTGTTTGAAAGTGGAATCAACTTGTAGTTTCATTCTTCACTCGTTTGAGCCTATAAACAACTTGTAGCTTAATTATTGACTAGATTGAAGTTGGAAACAACTTGTAGCTTCATTCTAGACTCGTTTAAAGTTGAAAAGTGGAAAACAACTTGTAACTTCATACCAGACTCGTTTGAAGGTGAAAAATACTTGTGTCTTCATTTTAAGTTGTTTAAATTAAGAATCAACTTGTAGTTTCATTCTTGACTCGTTTGAGCCTGGAAACAACTTGTAGCTTCATTATTGACTCGATTGAAGTTGGAAACAACTTGTAGCTTCATTCCAGACTCGTTTGAAGTTGAAAACAACTTGTAGCTTCATTTTGGGTTGTTTGAAAGTGGAATCAACTTGTAGTTTCATTCTTCACTCGTTTGAGCCTATAAACAACTTGTAGCTTAATTATTGACTAGATTGAAGTTGGAAACAACTTGTAGCTTCATTCTAGACTCGTTTAAAGTTGAAAAGTGGAAAACAACTTGTAACTTCATACCAGACTCGTTTGAAGTTGAAAATTACTTGTATCTTCATTTTAAGTTGTTTAAATTAAGAATCAACTTGTAGTTTTTTTCTTGACTCGTTTAAGCTTGGAAACAACTTGTAGCTTCATTATTGACTCGATTGAAGTTGGAAAGAACTTGTAGCTTCATTCCAGACTCGTTTGAAGTTGAAAACAACTTGTAGCTTCATCTTCGGTTGTTTGAAAGTGGAATCAACTTGTAGTTTCAATCCTCACTCGTTTGAGCCTTTAAACAACTTGTAGCTTAATTATTGACTAGATTGAAGTTGGAAATGACTTGTAGCTTCATTCTAGACTCGTTTAAAGTTGAAAAGTGGAAAACAACTTGTAACTTCAAACCAGACTCGATTGAAGTTGAAAATTACTTGTATCTTCATTCTAAGTAGTTTAAAATAAGAATCAACTTGTAGTTTCATTCTTGACTCGTTTGAGCTCGGAAACAACTTGTAGCTTCATTCCAGACTCGTTTGAAGTTGTAAACAACTTGTAGCTTCATTTTCGGTTGTTTGAAAGTGGAATCAACTTGTAGTTTCATTCTTCACTCGTTTGAGCCTATAAACAACTTGTAGCTTAATTATTGACTAGATTGAAGTTGGAAACAACTTGTAGCTTCATTCTAGACTCGTTTAAAGTTGAAAAGTGGAAAACAACTTGTAACTTCATACCAGACTCGTTTGAAGTTGAAAATTACTTGTATCTTCATTTTAAGTTGTTTAAATTAAGAATCAACTTGTAGTTTTTTTTCTTGACTCGTTTAAGCTTGGAAACAACTTGTAGCTTCATTATTGACTCGATTTAAGTTGGAAAGAACTTGTAGCTTCATTATTGACTCGATTGAAGTTGGAAAGAACTTGTAGCTTCATTCCAGACTCGTTTGAAGTTG
Organism: Daucus carota subsp. sativus; assembly: GCF_001625215.2. Lineage (NCBI taxonomy): Eukaryota > Viridiplantae > Streptophyta > Magnoliopsida > Apiales > Apiaceae > Daucus > Daucus carota. The sequence continues at coordinate 30,130,760 of NC_030383.2, forward strand.
AAAACAACTTGTAGCTTCATCTTCAGTTGTTTGATAGTGGAATCAACTTGTAGTTTCATTCTTCACTCGTTTGAGCCTTTAAACAACTTGTAGCTTAATTATTGACTAGATTGAAGTTGGAAACAACTTGTAGCTTCATTCTAGACTCGTTTAAAGTTGAAAAGTGGAAAACAACTTGTAACTTCAAAGCAGACTCGATTGAAGTTGAAAATTACTTGTATCTTCATTTTAAGTTGTTTAAAATAAGAATCAACTTGTAGTTTCATTCTTGATTCGTTTGAGCCCGGAAACAACTTGTAGCTTCATTCCAGACTCGTTTGAAATTGTAAACAACTTGTAGCTTCATTTTCGGTTGTTCGAAAGTGGAATCAACTTGTAGTTTCATTCTTCACTCGTTTGAGCCTATAAACAACTTGTAGCTTAATTATTGACTAGATTGAAGTTGGAAACAACTTGTAGCTTCATTCTAGACTCGTTTAAAGTTGAAAAGTGGAAAACAACTTGTAACTTCATACCAGACTCGTTTGAAGGTGAAAATTACTTGTGTCTTCATTTTAAGTTGTTTAAATTAAGAATTAACTTTTAGTTTCATTCTTGACTCGTTTGAGCCTGTAAACAACTTGAAGCATAATTATTGACTAGATTGAAGTTGGAAACAACTTGTAGCTTCATTCCAGACTCGTTTAAAGTTGAAAAGTGGAAAACAACTTGTAACTTCATACCAGACTCGTTTGAAGTTGAAAAATACTTGTATCTTCATTTTAAGTTGTTTAAATTAAGAATCAACTTGTAGTTTCATTCTTGACTCGTTTGAGCCTGGAAACAACTTGTAGCTTAATTATTGACTAGATTGAAGTTGGAAACAACTTGTAGCTTCATTCTAGACTCGTTTAAAGTTGAAAAGTGGAAAACAACTTGTAACTTCATACCAGACTCGTTTGAAGTTGAAAATTACTTGTGTCTTCATTTTAAGTTGTTTAAATTAAGAATCAACTTGTAGTTTCTTTCTTCACTCGTTTAAGCCTGGAAACAACTTGTAGCTTCATTATTGACTCGATTGAAGTTGGAAACAACTTGTAGCTTCATTCCAGACTCGTTTGAAGTTGAAAACAACTTGTAGCTTCATTTTGGGTTGTTTGAAAGTGGAATCAACTTGTAGTTTCATTCTTCACTCGTTTGAGCCTATAAACAACTTGTAGCTTAATTATTGACTAGATTGAAGTTGGAAACAACTTGTAGCTTCATTCTAGACTCGTTTAAAGTTGAAAAGTGGAAAACAACTTGTAACTTCATACCAGACTCGTTTGAAGTTGAAAATTACTTGTATCTTCATTTTAAGTTGTTTAAATTAAGAATCAACTTGTAGTTTCATTCTTGACTCGTTTGAGCCTGGAAACAACTTGTAGCTTCATTATTGACTCGATTGAAGTTGGAAACAACTTGTTTTTTTTTTTTTTTTTGCTAAATAAAAATTTTATAAAACTAACGAAAGGTACAAAGCTTAGGGGCATACCCCGCAGAACTGAAACTCGATACAAGCATCCAAATTACATAGTAATCCCTAGCCCCGAAGAACTAAGAAGGAAATACTCAGAATACAAATCAAATTGGAATAACTAGCACAGAGCTAATACAAGACTAATATAAAAGGCATATGAGAGTGGGGTCAGTAGTAATCCATTTCTTGAATCTGCGGCTAGAAAAAAGCTTCTCACGAACTAATTGTTTTAGTTGGAAAATAATAGACAAGGACCCATGTCCAGGTCCAGGGTTGTGTACCCTGAAATTTCTCTCCTTCCAAAGTAAATAAATCGCAACAGCAATAAAGAGGCTTCCAATTTGCTGATGTTTCTTGTCTATTCCACTCGCAAAGATATTTCCAACTTGGCATTGAGACCAGTTTCTGTTAAAGTCAATAGGGCAGGCCAAACGAATAATACCAAAATACGGGCAGTCAGTAAGAAGGTGGGTGATGCTTTCTGGATTGTTGCAGAATAAACATGTGGGGCTTGTATTCATGTGACAGTCAAGCATTCTGTCTCTAGTAAGGAGACGATTTTTTAGAGCCAGCCAGAGAATAAAGGAGCATTTCGGGATGGAGAGATGGTTCCAAACAAACTCATACCAAGGAGTAAGGATGTTTCGCTGTCTAAAGGAGTCCCTAACTGTAGCAATTTTTACTTTCGACTGCTGGATACCATCCCAAGTTAAGTGATCAGTCGAGTGGATTTGAGCTCTTTGCACTAAGTCTTTGATTTCAACTGCCGATATATGGTTTGAGGGAGGTAAAATCCAGTGTCCATTCGAACGAAAGGACTGAATCAAAACCAGGGAATTGGATTCGAAGTTGCTAACAGCCTGAGAACCGAAAACATTAATAAGAGGCTTATTATTGATCCAAGGATCAAGCCAGAATCTGAACTTCGAATTGGGGCCAATGTAGTAACGAACATAATCAGACGCTGCACTCCTGGCGTTAAACATTTTCCGGACACTCCAAGAACATTTGTACGGTATATTTGCCGTCCAAAAACCCTTATTTTTCAGAAGAACCCTATTGAACCAATTGACCCAAATAGACCCAACACCAGGCTGTATAATTCGCCAAAGTTGATATAACACAGCAGCCTTGTTCCACTCGAAAATATTACGGATCCCCAAGCCTCCCTCTTGTTTAGAATGACAACACTCCTGCCAATTTACCTTATAATGACATCTGCCATTAGCTTTATAGAACCCACCCCAAAGAAACTTGAAGATCAGTGAATTGAGCTGCTTGAGTACCATTTTAGGAAGGAAAAGAAACATGCTCCAGAAACCAGCAATACCGTTCAATATACTCTGAATTAAAACAAGCCTACCACTGAACGACAAGAAAAAGGCAGTCCAACATTCAATACGAGCAAGAAACCTGGACAACAGAGGTTGACAATCGGCAAAACGGAGCCTGAAAGTGATGAGTGGAAGCCCCAAATAGGTGATTGGCAGAATTCCCATACCAAAGCCAGTGATGCTGAGGATTTGTTGTTGGACTTCAGCCCCAACAGCAGAGAAGAAGCATTGGCTTTTTTGAACATTAGGCTTCAACCCGAGATCTCAGAAAACATATTCAAGCCCTGATGTAAAACCTTAACCGAAAGAGCGTCACCATGGCAGAACAGGAACACATCATCAGCAAAGATGATGTGAGAAAGACTGACTTCTTTGGTTCTCCAGTGGAATTTAAACAACTCATTAGTAGTCGACTGGTTCATACAAGCACTAAAAACCTCCATAGCAATAGCAAAAAGGTAAGGGGAAATTGGGTCCCCTTGCCGAAGTCCGAAAGAGCCCCGAAAGAAACCCTCTAAACTCCCATTTACTTTAACCGAGAACATAGCAGTAGAGACACACAAGAACAGCCAGTCAATGAATTTTTGGGGAAAATTCATACGACTTAACGCAGTAAACAGGAAATTCCAATTGAGCATATCAAATGCTTTATGAATATCAATTTTGATGGCACACCTGGGAGGCCCTCTGTTGGTGTGATAATCTTTGCATAGGGATTGAACTAGGAAAATGTTATCTCCCAGAGAACGACCCGGCAGAAAGGCTGACTGTACAGGAGAAATGAAATCTTTAAGCACCATTTTCAGTCTCGAAGCAAGCATTTTTGAGATGCATTTGTACAGAACGTTGCAACATGAGATAGGCCTGAAATCCTTAACAAAAGAAGGGTTATGAACTTTAGGGACTAAAGTAATGGCAGCAGAGTTGATTATCCGGGGCAACCGACCCTCACGGAAAAAACAGAGAATAGCTTTCTCCACATCCGGACCAATTATACTCCAGGCAGATAAAAAGAATTCAACTGTAAATCCGTCTGGTCCTGGAGATTTATTCCGCTTCATAGATTTCAACGTGTTAAAGATGTCCGTAGCAGAGAAATCCAGAGAAAATAAGTTGACCTGGGGGGTAGACAAACTTGGAAGCTGCAGATCAGATGGGAAAGGAACAATATTGCAGTTGCTATCAAAAAGATTTTTAAAATAAGAAACCACCACATCAGATATATCTTTATGATTGTTGTGAACAACTCCATCACTATCAGTAAGAGAAAGAATCTTGTTCGAATTCCATCTCCTTTTACAAGAGTTCATGAAATATCTACTATTAGAGTCCCCAAGAGCAAGCCATTGAACCCGAGATTTCTGCTTAAGGAGGGATTCTTCAGTGCTGAGAGATGACTTAAACTCGAAGATAAGTCGCTTTTCCTCCAAGATTTGATCAGCAGAAGCAGGGACGTCCATACTAAGTTGATGTGCAGAAAGAGCACACCTCGCAGCCTTAACATTTTCGTGAACATTACCTTCCCTGCGATTTAGAGATTTCAAAGCAGCCTTGACCAACTTTAGCTTGGAAGTTAAAATAAACCAAGGATCCCCAGTAAGATTAGAGTCCCAACAGCGAGCCACCAAAGATAAAAAAGAGGTATGCTCACACATATAATTGAAGCACTGAAAAGGTCGTTTAACCTCAAAACCACTAAGACCAAGAGTGGTAACAGCAGGCGAGTGATCAGAAACACCACGACTTAGGAACTGGCAAGAAGATAAATCAAACAAATTCAACCAGTGACCATTTACCAAAACTCTGTCAAGTTTTCGGTACTTGGGGGCAGTGAGATTACCATCACACCAGGTGAAGAGCTCACCAGCAAAACGGAGGTCGGTGAGAGCTAATTTCATGACAAAGTATTTGAAGTCCTCCATACTAGAATTCCATGAAATACTACCCCCCAGTTTTTCACTCAAATCCAAGCAAACGTTGAAATCACCACTAATCGCCCATGCCATATTACCAACAGAATTTGAGGTATTTATTAAGTCAAAGTTGGAAACAACTTGTAGCTTCATTCCAGACTCGTTTGAAGTTGAAAACAACTTGTAGCTTCATTTTCGGTTGTTTGAAAGTGGAATCAACTTGTAGTTTCATTCTTCACTCGTTTGAGCCTATAAACAACTTGTAGCTTAATTATTGACTAGATTGAAGTTGGAAACAACTTGTAGCTTCATTCTAGACTCGTTTAAAGTTGCAAAGTGGAAAACAACTTGTAACTTCATACCAGACTCGTTTGAAGTTGAACATTACTTGTATCCTCACTCTATGTTGTTTAAATTAAGAATCAACTTGTAGTTTCATTCTTGACTCGTTTGAGCCTGGAAACAACTTGTAGCTTCATTATTGACTCGATTGAAGTTGGAAAGAACTTGTAGCTTCATTATTGACTCGATTGAAGTTGGAAAGAACTTGTAGCTTCATTCCAGACTCGTTTGAAGTTGGAAACAAGTTGTAGCTTCATCTTCGGTTGTTTGAAAGTGGAATCAACTTGTAGTTTCATTCTTCACTCGTTTGAGCCTTTAAACAACTTGTAGCTTAATTATTGACTAGATTGAAGTTGGAAACAACTTGTAGCTTCATTCTAGACTCGTTTAAAGTTGAAAAGTGGAAAACAACTTGTAACTTCATACCAGACTCGTTTGAAGTTGAAAATTACTTGTATCTTCATTTTAAGTTGTTTAAATTAAGAATCAACTTGTAGTTTCTTTCTTGACTCGTTTAAGCCTGGAAACAACTTGTAGCTTCATTATTGACTCGATTGAAGTTGGAAACAACTTGTAGCTTCATTCCAGACTCGTTTGAAGTTGAAAACAACTTGTAGCTTCATTTTGGGTTGTTTGAAAGTGGAATCAACTTGTAGTTTCATTCTTCACTCGTTTGAGCCTATAAACAACTTGTAGCTTAATTATTGACTAGATTGAAGTTGGAAACAACTTGTAGCTTCATTCTAGACTCATTTAAAGTTGAAAAGTGGAAAACAACTTGTAACTTCATACCAGACTCGTTTGAAGTTGAAAATTACTTGTATCTTCATTTTAAGTTGTTTAAATTAAGAATCAACTTGTAGTTTCATTCTTGACTCGTTTGAGCCTGGAAACAACTTGTAGCTTCATTATTGACTCGATTGAAGTTGGAAACAACTTGTAGCTTCATTCCAGACTCGTTTGAAGTTGAAAACAACTTGTAGCTTCATTTTCGGTTGTTTGAAAGTGGAATCAACTTGTAGTTTCATTCTTCACTCGTTTGAGCCTATAAACAACTTGTAGCTTAATTATTGACTAGATTGAAGTTGGAAACAACTTGTAGCTTCATTCTAGACTCGTTTAAAGTTGCAAAGTGGAAAACAACTTGTAACTTCATACCAGACTCGTTTGAAGTTGAAAATTACTTCTATCCTCATTTTAAGTTGTTTAAATTAAGAATCAACTTGTAGTTTCATTCTTGACTCGTTTGAGCCTGGAAACAACTTGTAGCTTCATTATTGACTCGATTGAAGTTGGAAAGAACTTGTAGCTTCATTATTGACTCGATTGAAGTTGGAAAGAACTTGTAGCTTCATTCCAGACTCGTTTGAAGTTGAAAACAACTTGTAGCTTCATCTTCGGTTGTTTGAAAGTGGAATCAACTTGTAGTTTCATTCTTCACTCGTTTGAGCCTTTAAACAACTTGTAGCTTAATTATTGACTAGATTGAAGTTGGAAACAACTTGTAGCTTCATTCTAGACTCGTTTAAAGTTGATAAGTGGAAAACAACTTGTAACTTCAAACCAGACTCGTTTGAAGTTGAAAATTACTTGTATCTTCATTTTAAGTTGTTTAAATTACGAATCAACTTGTAGTTTCATTCTTGACTCGTTTGAGCCTGGAAACAACTTGTAGCTTCATTATTGACTCGATTGAAGTTGGAAACAACTTGTAGCTTCATTCCAGACTCGTTTGAAGTTGAAAACAACTTGTAGCTTCATTTTCGGTTGTTTGAAAGTGGAATCAACTTGTAGTTTCATTCTTCACTCGTTTGAGCCTATAAACAACTTGTAGCTTAATTATTGACTAGATTGAAGTTGGAAACAACTTGTAGCTTCATTCTAGACTCGTTTAAAGTTGCAAAGTGGAAAACAACTTGTAACTTCATACCAGACTCGTTTGAAGTTGAAAATTACTTCTATCCTCATTTTAAGTTGTTTAAATAAAGAATCAACTTGTAGTTTCATTCTTGACTCGTTTGAGCCTGGAAACAACTTGTAGCTTCATTATTGACTCGATTGAAGTTGGAAAGAACTTGTAGCTTCATTATTGACTCGATTGAAGTTGGAAAGAACTTGTAGCTTCATTCCAGACTCGTTTGAAGTTGAAAACAACTTGTAGCTTCATCTTCGGTTGTTTGAAAGTGGAATCAACTTGTAGTTTCATTCTTCACTCGTTTGAGCCTTTAAACAACTTGTAGCTTAATTATTGACTAGATTGAAGTTGGAAACAACTTGTAGCTTCATTCTAGACTCGTTTAAAGTTGATAAGTGGAAAACAACTTGTAACTTCAAACCAGACTCGTTTGAAGTTGAAAATTACTTGTATCTTCATTTTAAGTTGTTTAAATTACGAATCAACTTGTAGTTTCATTCTTGACTCGTTTGAGCCTGGAAACAACTTGTAGCTTCATTATTGACTCGATTGAAGTTGGAAACAACTTGTAGCTTCATTCCAGACTCGTTTGAAGTTGAAAACAACTTGTAGCTTCATTTTCGGTTGTTTGAAAGTGGAATCAACTTGTAGTTTCATTCTTCACTCGTTTGAGCCTATAAACAACTTGTAGCTTAATTATTGACTAGATTGAAGTTGGAAACAACTTGTAGCTTCATTCTAGACTCGTTTAAAGTTGCAAAGTGGAAAACAACTTGTAACTTCATACCAGACTCGTTTGAAGTTGAAAATTACTTGTATCCTCATTTTAAGTTGTTTAAATTAAGAATCAACTTGTAGTTTCATTCTTGACTCGTTTGAGCCTGGAAACAACTTGTAGCTTCATTATTGACTCGATTGAAGTTGGAAAGAACTTGTAGCTTCATTATTGACTCGATTGAAGTTGGAAAGAACTTGTAGCTTCATTCCAGACTCGTTTGAAGTTGAAAACAACTTGTAGCTTCATCTTCAGTTGTTTGAAAGTGGAATCAACTTGTAGTTTCATTCTTCACTCGTTTGAGCCTTTAAACAACTTGTAGCTTAATTATTGACTAGATTGAAGTTGGAAACAACTTGTAGCTTCATTCTAGACTCGTTTAAAGTTGAAAAGTGGAAAACAACTTGTAACTTCAAACCAGACTCGATTGAAGTTGAAAATTACTTGTATCTTCATTTTAAGTTGTTTAAAATAAGAATCAACTTGTAGTTTCATTCTTGACTCGTTTGAGCCCGGAAACAACTTGTAGCTTCATTCCAGACTCGTTTGAAGTTGAAAACAACTTGTAGCTTCATTTTCGGTTGTTTGAAAGTGGAATCAACTTGTAGTTTCATTCTTCACTCGTTTGAGCCTATAAACAACTTGTAGCTTAATTATTGACTAGATTGAAGTTGGAAACAACTTGTAGCTTCATTCTAGACTCGTTTAAAGTTGCAAAGTGGAAAACAACTTGTAACTTCATACCAGACTCGTTTGAAGTTGAAAATTACTTGTATCCTCATTTTAAGTTGTTTAAATTAAGAATCAACTTGTAGTTTCATTCTTGACTCGTTTGAGCCTGGAAACAACTTGTAGCTTCATTATTGACTCGATTGAAGTTGGAAAGAACTTGTAGCTTCATTATTGACTCGATTGAAGTTGGAAAGAACTTGTAGCTTCATTCCAGACTCGTTTGAAGTTGAAAACAACTTGTAGCTTCATCTTCAGTTGTTTGAAAGTGGAATCAACTTGTAGTTTCATTCTTCACTCGTTTGAGCCTTTAAACAACTTGTAGCTTAATTATTGACTAGATTGAAGTTGGAAACAACTTGTAGCTTCATTCTAGACTCGTTTAAAGTTGAAAAGTGGAAAACAACTTGTAACTTCAAACCAGACTCGATTGAAGTTGAAAATTACTTGTATCTTCATTTTAAGTTGTTTAAAATAAGAATCAACTTGTAGTTTCATTCTTGACTCGTTTGAGCCCGGAAACAACTTGTAGCTTCATTCCAGACTCGTTTGAAGTTGTAAACAACTTGTAGCTTCATTTTCGGTTGTTTGAAAGTGGAATGAACTTGTGGTTTCATTTTTCACTCGTTTGAGCCTATAAACAACTTATAGCTTAATTATTGACTAGATTGAAGATGGAAACAACTTGTAGCTTCATTCTAGACTCGTTTAAAGTTGAAAAGTGGAAAACAACTTGTAACTTCATACCAGACTCGTTTGAAGGTGAAAATTACTTGTGTCTTCATTTTAAGTTGTTCAAATTAAGAATCAGCTTGTAGTTTCATTCTTGACTCGTTTGAGCATGGAAACAACTTGTAGCTTCATTATTGACTCGATTGAAGTTGGAAACAACTTGTAGCTTCATTCCAGACTCGTTTGAAGTTGAAAACAACTTGTAGCTTCATTTTGGAAACAACTTGTAGCTTCATTCTAGACTCGTTTAAAGTTGAAAAGTGGATAACAACTTGTAACTTCATACTAGACTCGTTTGAAGTTGAAAATTACTTCTATCTTAATTTTAAGTTGTTTAAATTAAGAATCAACTTGTAGTTTCATTCTTGACTCGTTTGAGCCTGGAAACAACTTGTAGCTTCATTATTGACTCGATTGAAGTTGGAAACAACTTGTAGCTTCATTCCAGACTCGTTTGAAGTTGAAAACAACTTGTAGCTTCATTTTCGGTTGTTTGAAAGTGGAATCAACTTGTAGTTTCATTCTTCACTCGTTTGAGCCTATAAACAACTTGTAGCTTAATTATTGACTAGATTGAAGTTGGAAACAACTTGTAGCTTCATTCTAGACTCGTTTAAAGTTGAAAAGTGGAAAACAACTTGTAACTTCATACCAGACTCGTTTGAAGTTGAAAATTACTTGTATCTTCATTTTAAGTTGTTTAAATTAAGAATCAACTTGTAGTTTCATTATTGACTTGTTAGAGCCTGGAAACAACTTGTAGCTTCATTATTGACTCGATTGAAGTTGGAAAGAACTTGTAGCTTCATTCCCAGACTCGTTTAAAGTTGAAAACAACTTGTAGCTTCATTTTCGGTTGTTTGAAAGTGGAATCAACTTGTAGTTTCATTCTTGACTCGTTTGAGCCTGTAAACAACTTGTAGCATAATTATTGACTAGATTGAAGTTGGAAACAACTTGTAGCTTCATTCTAGACTCGTTTAAAGTTGAAAAGTGGAAAAAACAACTTGTAACTTCATACCAGACTCGTTTGAAGTTGAAAATTACTTGTATCTTCATTTTAAGTTGTTTAAATTAAGAATCAACTTGTAGTTTCATCCTTGACTCGTTTGAGCCTGGAAACAACTTGTAGCTTCATTATTGACTCGATTGAAGTTGGAAACAACTTGTAGCTTCATTCCAGACTCGTTCGAAATTGAAAACAACTTGTAGCTTCATTTTCGGTTGTTTGAAAGTGGAATCAACTTGTAGTTTCATTCTTCACTCGTTTGAGCCTATAAACAACTTGTAGCTTAATTATTGACTAGATTGAAGTTGGAAACAACTTGAAGCTTCATTCTAGACTCGTTTAAAGTTGAAAAGTGGAAAACAACTTGTAACTTCATACTAGACTCGTTTGAAGTTGAAAATTACTTGTATCTTCATTTTAAGTTGTTTAAATTAAGAATCAACTTGTAGTTTCATTCTTGACTCGTTTGAGCTTTGAAACAACTTGTAGCTTCATTATTGACTCGATTAAAGTTGGAAACAACTTGTAGCTTCATTCCAAACTCGTTTGAAGTTGAAAACAACTTGTAGCTTCATTTTCGGTTGTTTGAAAGTGGAATCAACTTGTAGTTTCATTCTTCACTCGTTTGAGCCTGTAAAAACTTGTAGCATAATTATTGACTAGATTGAAGTTGGAAACAACTTGTAGCTTCATTCTAGACTCGTTTAAAGTTGAAAAGTGGAAAAAACAACTTGTAACTTATTACCAGACTCGTTTGAAGTTGAAAATTACTTGTATCTTCATTTTAAGTTGTTTAAATTGAGAATCAACTTGTAGTTTCATTCTTGACTCGTTTGAGCCTGGAAACAACTTGTAGCTTCATTATTGACTCGATTGAAGTTGGAAACAACTTGTAGCTTCATTCCAGACTCGTTTGAAGTTGAAAACAACTTGTAGCTTCATTTTCGGTTGTTTGAACGTGGAATCAACTTGTGGTTTCATTCTTCACTCGTTTGAGCCTATAAACAACTTGTAGCTTAATTATTGACTAGATTGAAGTTGGAAACAACTTGAATCTTCATTCGAGACTTGTTTAAAGTTCAAAAGTGGAAAACAACTTGTAACTTCATACCAGACTCGTTTGAAGTTGAAAATTACTTGTATCTCCATTTTAAGTTGTTTAAATTAAGAATCAACTTGTAGTTTCATTCTTGACTCGTTTGAGCCTTGAAACAACTTGTAGCTTCATTATTGACTGAAAGTTGGAAACAACTTGTAGCTTCATTCCAAACTCGTTTGAAGTTGAAAACAACTTGTAGCTTCATTTTCGGTTGTTTGAAAGTGGAATCAACTTGTAGTTTCATTCTTCACTCGTTTGAGCCTATAAACAACTTGTAGCATAATTATTGACTAGATTGAAGTTGGAAACAACTTGTAGCTTCATTCTAGACTCGTTTAAAGTTGAAAAGTGGAAAAGACAACTTGTAACTTCATACCAGACTCGTTTGAAGTTGAAAATTACTTGTATCTTCATTTTAAGTTGTTTAAATTAAGAATCAACTTGTAGTTTCATTCTTGACTCGTTTGAGCCTGGAAACAACTTGTAGCTTCATTATTGACTCGATTGTAGTTGGAAACAACTTGTAGCTTCATTCTAGACTCGTTTGAAGTTGAAAACAACTTGCAGCTTCATTTTCGGTTGTTTGAACCAATCAACTTGTGGTTTCATTCTTCACTCGTTTGAGCCTATAAACAACTTGTAGCTTAATTATTGACTAGATTGAAGTTGGAAACAACTTGAATCTTCATTCGAGATTCGTTTAAAGTTGAAAAGTGGAAAACAACTTGTAACTTCATACCAGACTCGTTTGAAGTTGAAAATTACTTGTATCTTCATTTTAAGTTGTTTAAATTAAGAATCAACTTGTAGTTTCATTATTGACTCGTTTGAGCCTTGAAACAACTTGTAGCTTCATTATTGACTCGATTAAAGTTGGAAACAACTTGTAGCTTCATTCCAGACTCGTTTGAAGTTGAAAACAACTTGTAGCTTTATTTTCGGTTGTTTGAAAGTGGAATCAACTTGTAGTTTCATTCTTCACTCGTTTGAGCCTATAAACAACTTGTAGCTTAATTATTGACTAGATTGAAGTTGGAAACAACTTGTAGCTTCATTCTAGACTCGTTTAAAGTTGAAAAGTGGAAAACAACTTGTAACTTCATACCAGACTCGTTTGAAGTTGAAAATTACTTGTATCTTCATTTTAAGTTGTTTAAATTAAGAATCAACTTGTAGTTTCATTATTGACTTGTTAGAGCCTGGAAACAACTTGTAGCTTCATTATTGACTCGATTGAAGTTGGAAAGAACTTGTAGCTTCATTCCCAGACTCGTTTAAAGTTGAAAACAACTTGTAGCTTCATTTTCGGTTGTTTGAAAGTGGAATCAACTTGTAGTTTCATTCTTGACTCGTTTGAGCCTGTAAACAACTTGTAGCATAATTATTGACTAGATTGAAGTTGGAAACAACTTGTAGCTTCATTCTAGACTCGTTTAAAGTTGAAAAGTGGAAAAAACAACTTGTAACTTCATACCAGACTCGTTTGAAGTTGAAAATTACTTGTATCTTCATTTTAAGTTGTTTAAATTAAGAATCAACTTGTAGTTTCATCCTTGACTCGTTTGAGCCTGGAAACAACTTGTAGCTTCATTATTGACTCGATTGAAGTTGGAAACAACTTGTAGCTTCATTCCAGACTCGTTCGAAATTGAAAACAACTTGTAGCTTCATTTTCGGTTGTTTGAAAGTGGAATCAACTTGTAGTTTCATTCTTCACTCGTTTGAGCCTATAAACAACTTGTAGCTTAATTATTGACTAGATTGAAGTTGGAAACAACTTGAAGCTTCATTCTAGACTCGTTTAAAGTTGAAAAGTGGAAAACAACTTGTAACTTCATACTAGACTCGTTTGAAGTTGAAAATTACTTGTATCTTCATTTTAAGTTGTTTAAATTAAGAATCAACTTGTAGTTTCATTCTTGACTCGTTTGAGCCTGGAAACAACTTGTAGCTCCATTATTGACTCGATTGAAGTTGGAAACAACTTGTAGCTTCATTCCAGACTCGTTTGAAGTTGAAAACAACTTGCAGCTTCATTTTCGGTTGTTTGAACCAATCAACTTGTGGTTTCATTCTTCACTCGTTTGAGCCTATAAACAACTTGTAGCTTAATTATTGACTAGATTGAAGTTGGAAACAACTTGAATCTTCATTCGAGACTCGTTTAAAGTTGAAAAGTGGAAAACAACTTGTAACTTCATACCAGACTCGTTTGAAGTTGAAAATTACTTGTATCTTCATTTTAAGTTGTTTAAATTAAGAATCAACTTGTAGTTTCATCCTTGACTCGTTTGAGCCTGGAAACAACTTGTAGCTTCATTATTGACTCGATTGAAGTTGGAAACAACTTGTAGCTTCATTCCAGACTCGTTCGAAATTGAAAACAACTTGTAGCTTCATTTTCGGTTGTTTGAAAGTGGAATCAACTTGTAGTTTCATTCTTCACTCGTTTGAGCCTATAAACAACTTGTAGCTTAATTATTGACTAGATTGAAGTTGGAAACAACTTGAAGCTTCATTCTAGACTCGTTTAAAGTTGAAAAGTGGAAAACAACTTGTAACTTCATACCAGACTCGTTTGAAGTTGAAAATTACTTGTATCTTCATTTTAAGTTGTTTAAATTAAGAATCAACTTGTAGTTTCATTATTGACTTGTTAGAGCCTGGAAACAACTTGTAGCTTCATTATTGACTCGATTGAAGTTGGAAAGAACTTGTAGCTTCATTCCCAGACTCGTTTAAAGTTGAAAACAACTTGTAGCTTCATTTTCGGTTGTTTGAAAGTGGAATCAACTTGTAGTTTCATTCTTGACTCGTTTGAGCCTGTAAACAACTTGTAGCATAATTATTGACTAGATTGAAGTTGGAAACAACTTGTAGCTTCATTCTAGACTCGTTTAAAGTTGAAAAGTGGAAAAACAACTTGTAACTTCATACCAGACTCGTTTGAAGTTGAAAATTACTTGTATCTTCATTTTAAGTTGTTTAAATTAAGAATCAACTTGTAGTTTCATCCTTGACTCGTTTGAGCCTGGAAACAACTTGTAGCTTCATTATTGACTCGATTGAAGTTGGAAACAACTTGTAGCTTCATTCCAGACTCGTTCGAAATTGAAAACAACTTGTAGCTTCATTTTCGGTTGTTTGAAAGTGGAATCAACTTGTAGTTTCATTCTTCACTCGTTTGAGCCTATAAACAACTTGTAGCTTAATTATTGACTAGATTGAAGTTGGAAACAACTTGAAGCTTCATTCTAGACTCGTTTAAAGTTGAAAAGTGGAAAACAACTTGTAACTTCATACTAGACTCGTTTGAAGTTGAAAATTACTTGTATCTTCATTTTAAGTTGTTTAAATTAAGAATCAACTTGTAGTTTCATTCTTGACTCGTTTGAGCTTGAAACAACTTGTAGCTTCATTATTGACTCGATTAAAGTTGGACACAACTTGTAGCTTCATTCCAAACTCGTTTGAAGTTGAAAACAACTTGTAGCTTCATTTTCGGTTGTTTGAAAGTGGAATCAACTTGTAGTTTCATTCTTCACTCGTTTGAGCCTGTAAAAACTTGTAGCATAATTATTGACTAGATTGAAGTTGGAAACAACTTGTAGCTTCATTCTAGACTCGTTTAAAGTTGAAAAGTGGAAAAACAACTTGTAACTTATACCAGACTCGTTTGAAGTTGAAAATTACTTGTATCTTCATTTTAAGTTGTTTAAATTGAGAATCAACTTGTAGTTTCATTCTTGACTCGTTTGAGCCTGGAAACAACTTGTAGCTTCATTATTGACTCGATTGAAGTTGGAAACAACTTGTAGCTTCATTCCAGACTCGTTTGAAGTTGAAAACAACTTGTAGCTTCATTTTCGGTTGTTTGAACGTGGAATCAACTTGTGGTTTCATTCTTCACTCGTTTGAGCCTATAAACAACTTGTAGCTTAATTATTGACTAGATTGAAGTTGGAAACAACTTGAATCTTCATTCGAGACTCGTTTAAAGTTAAAAGTGGAAAACAACTTGTAACTTCATACCAGACTCGTTTGAAGTTGAAAATTACTTGTATCTTCATTTTAAGTTGTTTAAATTAAGAATCAACTTGTAGTTTCATTCTTGACTCGTTTGAGCCTTGAAACAACTTGTAGCTTCATTATTGACTCGATAAGTTGGAAACAACTTGTAGCTTCATTCCAAACTCGTTTGAAGTTGAAAACAACTTGTAGCTTCATTTTCGGTTGTTTGAAAGTGGAATCAACTTGTAGTTTCATTCTTCACTCGTTTGAGCCTATAAACAACTTGTAGCATAATTATTGACTAGATTGAAGTTGGAAACAACTTGTAGCTTCATTCTAGACTCGTTTAAAGTTGAAAAGTGGAAAAGACAACTTGTAACTTCATACCAGACTCGTTTGAAGTTGAAAATTACTTGTATCTTCATTTTAAGTTGTTTAAATTAAGAATCAACTTGTAGTTTCATTCTTGACTCGTTTGAGCCTGGAAACAACTTGTAGCTTCATTATTGACTCGATTGAAGTTGGAAACAACTTGTAGCTTCATTCTAGACTCGTTGAAGTTGAAAACAACTTGCAGCTTCATTTTCGGTTGTTTGAACCAATCAACTTGTGGTTTCATTCTTCACTCGTTTGAGCCTATAAACAACTTGTAGCTTAATTATTGACTAGATTGAAGTTGGAAACAACTTGAATCTTCATTCGAGATTCGTTTAAAGTTGAAAAGTGGAAAACAACTTGTAACTTCATACCAGACTCGTTTGAAGTTGAAAATTACTTGTATCTTCATTTTAAGTTGTTTAAATTAAGAATCAACTTGTAGTTTCATTATTGACTCGTTTGAGCCTTGAAACAACTTGTAGCTTCATTATTGACTCGATTAAAGTTGGAAACAACTTGTAGCTTCATTCCAGACTCGTTTGAAGTTGAAAACAACTTGTAGCTTTATTTTCGGTTGTTTGAAAGTGGAATCAACTTGTAGTTTCATTCTTCACTCGTTTGAGCCTATAAACAACTTGTAGCTTAATTATTGACTAGATTGAAGTTGGAAACAACTTGTAGCTTCATTCTAGACTCGTTTAAAGTTGAAAAGTGGAAAACAACTTGTAACTTCATACCAGACTCGTTTGAAGTTGAAAATTACTTGTATCTTCATTTTAAGTTGTTTAAATTAAGAATCAACTTGTAGTTTCATTATTGACTTGTTAGAGCCTGGAAACAACTTGTAGCTTCATTATTGACTCGATTGAAGTTGGAAAGAACTTGTAGCTTCATTCCCAGACTCGTTTAAAGTTGAAAACAACTTGTAGCTTCATTTTCGGTTGTTTGAAAGTGGAATCAACTTGTAGTTTCATTCTTGACTCGTTTGAGCCTGTAAACAACTTGTAGCATAATTATTGACTAGATTGAAGTTGGAAACAACTTGTAGCTTCATTCTAGACTCGTTTAAAGTTGAAAAGTGGAAAAAACAACTTGTAACTTCATACCAGACTCGTTTGAAGTTGAAAATTACTTGTATCTTCATTTTAAGTTGTTTAAATTAAGAATCAACTTGTAGTTTCATCCTTGACTCGTTTGAGCCTGGAAACAACTTGTAGCTTCATTATTGACTCGATTGAAGTTGGAAACAACTTGTAGCTTCATTCCAGACTCGTTTGAAATTGAAAACAACTTGTAGCTTCATTTCGGTTGTTTGAAAGTGGAATCAACTTGTAGTTTCATTCTTCACTCGTTTGAGCCTATAAACAACTTGTAGCTTAATTATTGACTAGATTGAAGTTGGAAACAACTTGAAGCTTCATTCTAGACTCGTTTAAAGTTGAAAAGTGGAAAACAACTTGTAACTTCATACTAGACTCGTTTGAAGTTGAAAATTACTTGTATCTTCATTTTAAGTTGTTTAAATTAAGAATCAACTTGTAGTTTCATTCTTGACTCGTTTGAGCCTGGAAACAACTTGTAGCTTCATTATTGACTCGATTGAAGTTGGAAACAACTTGTAGCTTCATTCCAGACTCGTTTGAAGTTGAAAACAACTTGTAGCTTCATTTTCGGTTGTTTGAACGGAATCAACTTGTAGTTTCATTCTTCACTCGTTTGAGCCTATAAACAACTTGTAGCTTAATTATTGACTAGATTGAAGTTGGAAACAACTTGTATCTTCATTCGAGACTCGTTTAAAGTTGAAAAGTGGAAAAACAACTTGTAACTTCATACCAGACTCGTTTGAAGTTGAAAATTACTTGTATCTTCATTTTAAGTTGTTTAAATTAAGAATCAACTTGTAGTTTCATCCTTGACTCGTTTGAGCCTGGAAACAACTTGTAGCTTCATTATTGACTCGATTGAAGTTGGAAACAACTTGTAGCTTCATTCCAGACTCGTTTGAATTGAAAACAACTTGTAGCTTCATTTTCGGTTGTTTGAAAGTGGAATCAACTTGTAGTTTCATTCTTCACTCGTTTGAGCCTATAAACAACTTGTAGCTTAATTATTGACTAGATTGAAGTTGGAAACAACTTGAAGCTTCATTCTAGACTCGTTTAAAGTTGAAAAGTGGAAAACAACTTGTAACTTCATACTAGACTCGTTTGAAGTTGAAAATTACTTGTATCTTCATTTTAAGTTGTTTAAATTAAGAATCAACTTGTAGTTTCATTCTTGACTCGTTTGAGCCTTGAAACAACTTGTAGCTTCATTATTGACTCGATTAAAGTTGGAAACAACTTGTAGCTTCATTCCAACTCGTTTGAAGTTGAAAACAACTTGTAGCTTCATTTTCGGTTGTTTGAAAGTGGAATCAACTTGTAGTTTCATTCTTCACTCGTTTGAGCCTGTAAACAACTTGTAGCATAATTATTGACTAGATTGAAGTTGGAAACAACTTGTAGCTTCATTCTAGACTCGTTTAAAGTTGAAAAGTGGAAAAAACAACTTGTAACTTCATACCAGACTCGTTTGAAGTTGAAAATTACTTGTATCTTCATTTTAAGTTGTTTAAATTAAGAATCAACTTGTAGTTTCATTCTTGACTCGTTTGAGCCTGGAAACAACTTGTAGCTTCATTATTGACTCGATTGAAGTTGGAAACAACTTGTAGCTTCATTCCAGACTCGTTTGAAGTTGAAAACAACTTGTAGCTTCATTTTCGGTTGTTTGAAAGTGGAATCAACTTGTAGTTTCATTCTTCACTCGTTTGAGCCTATAAACAACTTGTAGCTTAATTATTGACTAGATTGAAGTTGGAAACAACTTGAATCTTCATTCGAGACTCGTTTAAAGTTGAAAAGTGGAAAACAACTTGTAACTTCATACCAGACTCGTTTGAAGTTGAAAATTACTTGTATCTTCATTTTAAGTTGTTTAAATTAAGAATCAACTTGTAGTTTCATTCTTGACTCGTTTGAGCCTTGAAACAACTTGTAGCTTCATTATTGACTCGATTAAAGTTGGAAACAACTTGTAGCTTCATTCCAACTCATTTGAAGTTGAAAACAACTTGTAGCTTCATTTTCGGTTGTTTGAAAGTGGAATCAACTTGTAGTTTCATTCTTCACTCGTTTGAGCCTATAAACAACTTGTAGCATAATTATTGACTAGATTGAAGTTGGAAACAACTTGTAGCTTCATTCTAGACTCGTTTAAAGTTGAAAAGTGGAAAAGACAACTTGTAACTTCATACCAGACTCGTTTGAAGTTGAAAATTACTTGTATCTTCATTTTAAGTTGTTTAAATTAAGAATCAACTTGTAGTTTCATGCTTGACTCGTTTGAGCCTGGAAACAACTTGTAGCTTCATTATTGACTCGATTGAAGTTGGAAACAACTTGTAGCTTCATTCCAGACTCGTTTGAAGTTGAAAACAACTTGTAGCTTCATTTTCGGTTGTTTGAACGGAATCAACTTGTGGTTTCATTCTTCACTCGTTTGAGCCTATAAACAACTTGTAGCTTAATTATTGACTAGATTGAAGTTGGAAACAACTTGAATCTTCATTCGAGACTCGTTTAAAGTTGAAAAGTGGAAAACAACTTGTAACTTCATACCAGACTCGTTTGAAGTTGAAAATTACTTGTATCTTCATTTAAGTTGTTTAAATTAAGAATCAACTTGTAGTTTCATTCTTGACTCGTTTGAGCCTTGAAACAAATTGTAGCTTCATTATTGACTCGATTAAAGTTGGAAACAACTTGTAGCTTCATTCCAGACTCGTTTGAAGTTGAAAACAACTTGTAGCTTTATTTTCGGTTGTTTGAAAGTGGAATCAACTTGTAGTTTCATTCTTCACTCGTTTGAGCCTATAAACAACTTGTAGCTTAATTATTGACTAGATTGAAGTGGAAACAACTTGTAGCTTCATTCTAGACTCGTTTAAAGTTGAAAAGTGGAAAACAACTTGTAACTTCATACCAGACTCGTTTGAAGTTGAAAATTACTTGTATCTTCATTTTAAGTTGTTTAAATTAAGAATCAACTTGTAGTTTCATTATTGACTTGTTAGAGCCTGGAAACAACTTGTAGCTTCATTATTGACTCGATTGAAGTTGGAAAGAACTTGTAGCTTCATTCCCAGACTCGTTTAAAGTTGAAAACAACTTGTAGCTTCATTTTCGGTTGTTTGAAAGTGGAATCAACTTGTAGTTTCATTCTTGACTCGTTTGAGCCTGTAAACAACTTGTAGCATAATTATTGACTAGATTGAAGTTGGAAACAACTTGTAGCTTCATTCCAGACTCGTTCGAAATTGAAAACAACTTGTAGCTTCATTTTCGGTTGTTTGAAAGTGGAATCAACTTGTAGTTTCATTCTTCACTCGTTTGAGCCTATAAACAACTTGTAGCTTAATTATTGACTAGATTGAAGTTGGAAACAACTTGAAGCTTCATTCTAGACTCGTTTAAAGTTGAAAAGTGGAAAACAACTTGTAACTTCATACTAGACTCGTTTGAAGTTGAAAATTACTTGTATCTTCATTTTAAGTTGTTTAAATTAAGAATCAACTTGTAGTTTCATTCTTGACTCGTTTGAGCTTTGAAACAACTTGTAGCTTCATTATTGACTCGATTAAAGTTGGAAACAACTTGTAGCTTCATTCCAAACTCGTTGAAGTTGAAAACAACTTGTAGCTTCATTTTCGGTTGTTTGAAAGTGGAATCAACTTGTAGTTTCATTCTTCACTCGTTTGAGCCTATAACAACTTGTAGCTAATTATTGACTAGATTGAAGTTGGAAACAACTTGTAGCTTCATTCTAGACTCGTTTAAAGTTGAAAAGTGGAAAACAACTTGTAACTTCATACCAGACTCGTTTGAAGTTGAAAATTACTTGTATCTTCATTTTAAGTTGTTTAAATTAAGAATCAACTTGTAGTTTCATTCTTGACTCGTTTGAGCCTGGAAACAACTTGTAGCTTCATTATTGACTCGATTGAAGTTGGAAACAACTTGTAGCTTCATTCCAGACTCGTTTGAAGTTGAAAACAACTTGTAGCTTCATTTTCGGTTGTTTGAAAGTGGAATCAACTTGTAGTTTCATTCTTCACTCGTTTGAGCCTATAAACAACTTGTAGCTTAATTATTGACTAGATTGAAGTTGGAAACAACTTGAAGCTTCATTCTAGACTCGTTTAAAGTTGAAAAGTGGAAAAACAACTTGTAACTTCATACCAGACTCGTTTGAAGTTGAAAATTACTTGTATCTTCATTTTAAGTTGTTTAAATTAAGAATCAACTTGTAGTTTCATTCTTGACTCGTTTGAGCCTGGAAACAACTTGTAGCTTCATTATTGACTCGATTGAAGTTGGAAACAACTTGTAGCTTCATTCCAGACTCGTTTGAAGTTGAAAACAACTTGTAGCTTCATTTTCGGTTGTTTGAAAGTGGAATCAACTTGTGGTTTCATTCTTCACTCGTTTGAGCCTATAAACAACTTGTAGCTTAATTATTGACTAGATTGAAGTTGGAAACAACTTGTATCTTCATTCGAGACTCGTTTAAAGTTCAAAAGTGGAAAACAACTTGTAACTTCATACCAGACTCGTTGAAGTTGAAAATTACTTGTATCTCATTTTAAGTTGTTTAAATTAAGAATCAACTTGTAGTTTCATTCTTGACTCGTTTGAGCCTGAAACAACTTGTAGCTTCATTATTGACTGAAAGTTGGAAACAACTTGTAGCTTCATTCCAAACTCGTTTGAAGTTGAAAACAACTTGTAGCTTCATTTTCGGTTGTTTGAAAGTGGAATCAACTTGTAGTTTCATTCTTCACTCGTTTGAGCCTATAAACAACTTGTAGCATAATTATTGACTAGATTGAAGTTGGAAACAACTTGTAGCTTCATTCTAGACTCGTTTAAAGTTGAAAAGTGGAAAAGACAACTTGTAACTTCATACCAGACTCGTTTGAAGTTGAAAATTACTTGTATCTTCATTTTAAGTTGTTTAAATTAAGAATCAACTTGTAGTTTCATTCTTGACTCGTTTGAGCCTGGAAACAACTTGTAGCTTCATTATTGACTCGATTGTAGTTGGAAACAACTTGTAGCTTCATTCTAGACTCGTTGAAGTTGAAAACAACTTGCAGCTTCATTTTCGGTTGTTTGAACCAATCAACTTGTGTTTCATTCTTCACTCGTTTGAGCCTATAAACAACTTGTAGCTTAATTATTGACTAGATTGAAGTTGGAAACAACTTGAATCTTCATTCGAGATCGTTTAAAGTTGAAAAGTGGAAAACAACTTGTAACTTCATACCAGACTCGTTTGAAGTTGAAAATTACTTGTATCTTCATTTTAAGTTGTTTAAATTAAGAATCAACTTGTAGTTTCATTATTGACTCGTTTGAGCCTTGAAACAACTTGTAGCTTCATTATTGACTCGATTAAAGTTGGAAACAACTTGTAGCTTCATTCCAGACTCGTTTGAAGTTGAAAACAACTTGTAGCTTTATTTTCGGTTGTTTGAAAGTGGAATCAACTTGTAGTTTCATTCTTCACTCGTTTGAGCCTATAAACAACTTGTAGCTTAATTATTGACTAGATTGAAGTTGGAAACAACTTGTAGCTTCATTCTAGACTCGTTTAAAGTTGAAAAGTGGAAAACAACTTGTAACTTCATACCAGACTCGTTTGAAGTTGAAAATTACTTGTATCTTCATTTTAAGTTGTTTAAATTAAGAATCAACTTGTAGTTTCATTATTGACTTGTTAGAGCCTGGAAACAACTTGTAGCTTCATTATTGACTCGATTGAAGTTGGAAAGAACTTGTAGCTTCATTCCAGACTCGTTTAAAGTTGAAAACAACTTGTAGCTTCATTTTCGGTTGTTTGAAAGTGGAATCAACTTGTAGTTTCATTCTTGACTCGTTTGAGCCTGTAAACAACTTGTAGCATAATTATTGACTAGATTGAAGTTGGAAACAACTTGTAGCTTCATTCTAGACTCGTTTAAAGTTGAAAAGTGGAAAAACAACTTGTAACTTCATACCAGACTCGTTTGAAGTTGAAAATTACTTGTATCTTCATTTTAAGTTGTTTAAATTAAGAATCAACTTGTAGTTTCATCCTTGACTCGTTTGAGCCTGGAAACAACTTGTAGCTTCATTATTGACTCGATTGAAGTTGGAAACAACTTGTAGCTTCATTCCAGACTCGTTCGAAATTGAAAACAACTTGTAGCTTCATTTTCGGTTGTTTGAAAGTGGAATCAACTTGTAGTTTCATTCTTCACTCGTTTGAGCCTATAAACAACTTGTAGCTTAATTATTGACTAGATTGAAGTTGGAAACAACTTGAAGCTTCATTCTAGACTCGTTTAAAGTTGAAAGTGGAAAACAACTTGTAACTTCATACTAGACTCGTTTGAAGTTGAAAATTACTTGTATCTTCATTTTAAGTTGTTTAAATTAAGAATCAACTTGTAGTTTCATTCTTGACTCGTTTGAGCCTGGAAACAACTTGTAGCTTCATTATTGACTCGATTGAAGTTGGAAACAACTTGTAGTTTCATTCCAGACTCGTTTGAAGTTGAAAACAACTTGCAGCTTCATTTTCGGTTGTTTGAACCAATCAACTTGTGGTTTCATTCTTCACTCGTTTGAGCCTATAAACAACTTGTAGCTTAATTATTGACTAGATTGAAGTTGGAAACAACTTGAATCTTCATTCGAGACTCGTTTAAAGTTGAAAAGTGGAAAACAACTTGTAACTTCATACCAGACTCGTTTGAAGTTGAAAATTACTTGTATCTTCATTTTAAGTTGTTTAAATTAAGAATCAACTTGTAGTTTCATCCTTGACTCGTTTGAGCCTGGAAACAACTTGTAGCTTCATTATTGACTCGATTGAAGTTGGAAACAACTTGTAGCTTCATTCCAGACTCGTTCGAAATTGAAAACAACTTGTAGCTTCATTTTCGGTTGTTTGAAAGTGGAATCAACTTGTAGTTTCATTCTTCACTCGTTTGAGCCTATAAACAACTTGTAGCTTAATTATTGACTAGATTGAAGTTGGAAACAACTTGAAGCTTCATTCTAGACTCGTTTAAAGTTGAAAAGTGGAAAACAACTTGTAACTTCATACTAGACTCGTTTGAAGTTGAAAATTACTTGTATCTTCATTTTAAGTTGTTTAAATTAAGAATCAACTTGTAGTTTCATTCTTGACTCGTTTGAGCTTTGAAACAACTTGTAGCTTCATTATTGACTCGATTAAAGTTGGAAACAACTTGTAGCTTCATTCCAAACTCGTTTGAAGTTGAAAACAACTTGTAGCTTTATTTTCGGTTGTTTGAAAGTGGAATCAACTTGTAGTTTCATTCTTCACTCGTTTGAGCCTGTAAAAACTTGTAGCATAATTATTGACTAGATTGAAGTTGGAAACAACTTGTAGCTTCATTCTAGACTCGTTTAAAGTTGAAAAGTGGAAAAAACAACTTGTAACTTATACCAGACTCGTTTGAAGTTGAAAATTACTTGTATCTTCATTTTAAGTTGTTTAAATTGAGAATCAACTTGTAGTTTCATTCTTGACTCGTTTGAGCCTGGAAACAACTTGTAGCTTCATTATTGACTCGATTGAAGTTGGAAACAACTTGTAGCTTCATTCCAGACTCGTTTGAAGTTGAAAACAACTTGTAGCTTCATTTTCGGTTGTTTGAACGTGGAATCAACTTGTGGTTTCATTCTTCACTCGTTTGAGCCTATAAACAACTTGTAGCTTAATTATTGACTAGATTGAAGTTGGAAACAACTTGAATCTTCATTCGAGACTCGTTTAAAGTTGAAAAGTGGAAAACAACTTGTAACTTCATACCAGACTCGTTTGAAGTTGAAAATTACTTGTATCTCCATTTTAAGTTGTTTAAATTAAGAATCAACTTGTAGTTTCATTCTTGACTCGTTTGAGCCTTGAAACAACTTGTAGCTTCATTATTGACTCGATTAAAGTTGGAAACAACTTGTAGCTTCATTCCAAACTCATTTGAAGTTGAAAACAACTTGTAGCTTCATTTTCGGTTGTTTGAAAGTGGAATCAACTTGTAGTTTCATTCTTCACTCGTTTGAGCCTATAAACAACTTGTAGCATAATTATTGACTAGATTGAAGTTGGAAACAACTTGTAGCTTCATTCTAGACTCGTTTAAAGTTGAAAAGTGGAAAAGACAACTTGTAACTTCATACCAGACTCGTTTGAAGTTGAAAATTACTTGTATCTTCATTTTAAGTTGTTTAAATTAAGAATCAACTTGTAGTTTCATGCTTGACTCGTTTGAGCCTGGAAACAACTTGTAGCTTCATTATTGACTCGATTGAAGTTGGAAACAACTTGTAGCTTCATTCTAGACTCGTTTGAAGTTGAAAACAACTTGCAGCTTCATTTTCGGTTGTTTGAACCAATCAACTTGTGGTTTCATTCTTCACTCGTTTGAGCCTATAAACAACTTGTAGCTTAATTATTGACTAGATTGAAGTTGGAAACAACTTGAATCTTCATTCGAGATTCGTTTAAAGTTGAAAAGTGGAAAACAACTTGTAACTTCATACCAGACTCGTTTGAAGTTGAAAATTACTTGTATCTTCATTTTAAGTTGTTTAAATTAAGAATCAACTTGTAGTTTCATTATTGACTCGTTTGAGCCTTGAAACAACTTGTAGCTTCATTATTGACTCGATTAAAGTTGGAAACAACTTGTAGCTTCATTCCAGACTCGTTTGAAGTTGAAAACAACTTGTAGCTTTATTTTCGGTTGTTTGAAAGTGGAATCAACTTGTAGTTTCATTCTTCACTCGTTTGAGCCTATAAACAACTTGTAGCTTAATTATTGACTAGATTGAAGTTGGAAACAACTTGTAGCTTCATTCTAGACTCGTTTAAAGTTGAAAAGTGGAAAACAACTTGTAACTTCATACCAGACTCGTTTGAAGTTGAAAATTACTTGTATCTTCATTTTAAGTTGTTTAAATTAAGAATCAACTTGTAGTTTCATTATTGACTTGTTAGAGCCTGGAAACAACTTGTAGCTTCATTATTGACTCGATTGAAGTTGGAAAGAACTTGTAGCTTCATTCCCAGACTCGTTTAAAGTTGAAAACAACTTGTAGCTTCATTTTCGGTTGTTTGAAAGTGGAATCAACTTGTAGTTTCATTCTTGACTCGTTTGAGCCTGTAAACAACTTGTAGCATAATTATTGACTAGATTGAAGTTGGAAACAACTTGTAGCTTCATTCCAGACTCGTTCGAAATTGAAAACAACTTGTAGCTTCATTTTCGGTTGTTTGAAAGTGGAATCAACTTGTAGTTTCATTCTTCACTCGTTTGAGCCTATAAACAACTTGTAGCTTAATTATTGACTAGATTGAAGTTGGAAACAACTTGAAGCTTCATTCTAGACTCGTTTAAAGTTGAAAAGTGGAAAACAACTTGTAACTTCATACTAGACTCGTTTGAAGTTGAAAATTACTTGTATCTTCATTTTAAGTTGTTTAAATTAAGAATCAACTTGTAGTTTCATTCTTGACTCGTTTGAGCTTTGAAACAACTTGTAGCTTCATTATTGACTCGATTAAAGTTGGAAACAACTTGTAGCTTCATTCCAAACTCGTTTGAAGTTGAAAACAACTTGTAGCTTCATTTTCGGTTGTTTGAAAGTGGAATCAACTTGTAGTTTCATTCTTCACTCGTTTGAGCCTGTAAAAACTTGTAGCATAATTATTGACTAGATTGAAGTTGGAAACAACTTGTAGCTTCATTCTAGACTCGTTTAAAGTTGAAAAGTGGAAAAAACAACTTGTAACTTATTACCAGACTCGTTTGAAGTTGAAAATTACTTGTATCTTCATTTTAAGTTGTTTAAATTGAGAATCAACTTGTAGTTTCATTCTTGACTCGTTTGAGCCTGGAAACAACTTGTAGCTTCATTATTGACTCGATTGAAGTTGGAAACAACTTGTAGCTTCATTCCAGACTCGTTCGAAATTGAAAACAACTTGTAGCTTCATTTTCGGTTGTTTGAAAGTGGAATCAACTTGTAGTTTCATTCTTCACTCGTTTGAGCCTATAAACAACTTGTAGCTTAATTATTGACTAGATTGAAGTTGGAAACAACTTGAAGCTTCATTCTAGACTCGTTTAAAGTTGAAAAGTGGAAAACAACTTGTAACTTCATACTAGACTCGTTTGAAGTTGAAAATTACTTGTATCTTCATTTTAAGTTGTTTAAATTAAGAATCAACTTGTAGTTTCATTCTTGACTCGTTTGAGCTTGAAACAACTTGTAGCTTCATTATTGACTCGATTAAAGTTGGAAACAACTTGTAGCTTCATTCCAAACTCGTTTGAAGTTGAAAACAACTTGTAGCTTCATTTTCGGTTGTTTGAAAGTGGAATCAACTTGTAGTTTCATTCTTCACTCGTTTGAGCCTGTAAAAACTTGTAGCATAATTATTGACTAGATTGAAGTTGGAAACAACTTGTAGCTTCATTCTAGACTCGTTTAAAGTTGAAAAGTGGAAAAAACAACTTGTAACTTATACCAGACTCGTTTGAAGTTGAAAATTACTTGTATCTTCATTTTAAGTTGTTTAAATTGAGAATCAACTTGTAGTTTCATTCTTGACTCGTTTGAGCCTGGAAACAACTTGTAGCTTCATTATTGACTCGATTGAAGTTGGAAACAACTTGTAGCTTCATTCCAGACTCGTTTGAAGTTGAAAACAACTTGTAGCTTCATTTTCGGTTGTTTGAACGTGGAATCAACTTGTGGTTTCATTCTTCACTCGTTTGAGCCTATAAACAACTTGTAGCTTAATTATTGACTAGATTGAAGTTGGAAACAACTTGAATCTTCATTCGAGACTCGTTTAAAGTTGAAAAGTGGAAAACAACTTGTAACTTCATACCAGACTCGTTTGAAGTTGAAAATTACTTGTATCTCCATTTTAAGTTGTTTAAATTAAGAATCAACTTGTAGTTTCATTCTTGACTCGTTTGAGCCTTGAAACAACTTGTAGCTTCATTATTGACTCGATTAAAGTTGGAAACAACTTGTAGCTTCATTCCAAACTCATTTGAAGTTGAAAACAACTTGTAGCTTCATTTTCGGTTGTTTGAAAGTGGAATCAACTTGTAGTTTCATTCTTCACTCGTTTGAGCCTATAAACAACTTGTAGCATAATTATTGACTAGATTGAAGTTGGAAACAACTTGTAGCTTCATTCTAGACTCGTTTAAAGTTGAAAAGTGGAAAAGACAACTTGTAACTTCATACCAGACTCGTTTGAAGTTGAAAATTACTTGTATCTTCATTTTAAGTTGTTTAAATTAAGAATCAACTTGTAGTTTCATGCTTGACTCGTTTGAGCCTGGAAACAACTTGTAGCTTCATTATTGACTCGATTGAAGTTGGAAACAACTTGTAGCTTCATTCTAGACTCGTTTGAAGTTGAAAACAACTTGCAGCTTCATTTTCGGTTGTTTGAACCAATCAACTTGTGGTTTCATTCTTCACTCGTTTGAGCCTATAAACAACTTGTAGCTTAATTATTGACTAGATTGAAGTTGGAAACAACTTGAATCTTCATTCGAGATTCGTTTAAAGTTGAAAAGTGGAAAACAACTTGTAACTTCATACCAGACTCGTTTGAAGTTGAAAATTACTTGTATCTTCATTTTAAGTTGTTTAAATTAAGAATCAACTTGTAGTTTCATTATTGACTCGTTTGAGCCTTGAAACAACTTGTAGCTTCATTATTGACTCGATTAAAGTTGGAAACAACTTGTAGCTTCATTCCAGACTCGTTTGAAGTTGAAAACAACTTGTAGCTTTATTTTCGGTTGTTTGAAAGTGGAATCAACTTGTAGTTTCATTCTTCACTCGTTTGAGCCTATAAACAACTTGTAGCTTAATTATTGACTAGATTGAAGTTGGAAACAACTTGTAGCTTCATTCTAGACTCGTTTAAAGTTGAAAAGTGGAAAACAACTTGTAACTTCATACCAGACTCGTTTGAAGTTGAAAATTACTTGTATCTTCATTTTAAGTTGTTTAAATTAAGAATCAACTTGTAGTTTCATTATTGACTTGTTAGAGCCTGGAAACAACTTGTAGCTTCATTATTGACTCGATTGAAGTTGGAAAGAACTTGTAGCTTCATTCCCAGACTCGTTTAAAGTTGAAAACAACTTGTAGCTTCATTTTCGGTTGTTTGAAAGTGGAATCAACTTGTAGTTTCATTCTTGACTCGTTTGAGCCTGTAAACAACTTGTAGCATAATTATTGACTAGATTGAAGTTGGAAACAACTTGTAGCTTCATTCTAGACTCGTTTAAAGTTGAAAAGTGGAAAAAACAACTTGTAACTTCATACCAGACTCGTTTGAAGTTGAAAATTACTTGTATCTTCATTTTAAGTTGTTTAAATTAAGAATCAACTTGTAGTTTCATCCTTGACTCGTTTGAGCCTGGAAACAACTTGTAGCTTCATTATTGACTCGATTGAAGTTGGAAACAACTTGTAGCTTCATTCCAGACTCGTTCGAAATTGAAAACAACTTGTAGCTTCATTTTCGGTTGTTTGAAAGTGGAATCAACTTGTAGTTTCATTCTTCACTCGTTTGAGCCTATAAACAACTTGTAGCTTAATTATTGACTAGATTGAAGTTGGAAACAACTTGAAGCTTCATTCTAGACTCGTTTAAAGTTGAAAAGTGGAAAACAACTTGTAACTTCATACTAGACTCGTTTGAAGTTGAAAATTACTTGTATCTTCATTTTAAGTTGTTTAAATTAAGAATCAACTTGTAGTTTCATTCTTGACTCGTTTGAGCCTTGAAACAACTTGTAGCTTCATTATTGACTCGATTGAAGTTGGAAAGAACTTGTAGCTTCATTCCCAGACTCGTTTAAAGTTGAAAACAACTTGTAGCTTCATTTTCGGTTATTTGAAAGTGGAATCAACTTGTAGTTTCATTCTTGACTCGTTTGAGCCTGTAAACAACTTGTAGCATAATTATTGACTAGATTGAAGTTGGAAACAACTTGTAGCTTCATTCTAGACTCGTTTAAAGTTGAAAAGTGGAAAAGACAACTTGTAACTTCATACCAGACTCGTTTGAAGTTGAAAATTACTTGTATCTTCATTTTAAGTTGTTTAAATTAAGAATCAACTTGTAGTTTCATTCTTGACTCGTTTGAGCCTGGAAACAACTTGTAGCTTCATTATTGACTCGATTGAAGTTGGAAACAACTTGTAGCTTCATTCCAGACTCGTTTGAAGTTGAAAACAACTTGTAGCTTCATTTTCGGTTGTTTGAACCAATCAACTTGTGGTTTCATTCTTCACTCGTTTGAGCCTATAAACAACTTGTAGCTTAATTATTGACTAGATTGAAGTTGGAAACAACTTGAATCTTCATTCGAGACTCGTTTAAAGTTGAAAAGTGGAAAACAACTTGTAACTTCATACCAGACTCATTTGAAGTTGAAAATTACTTGTATCTTCATTTTAAGTTGTTTAAATTAAGAATCAACTTGTAGTTTCATTCTTGACTCGTTTGAGCCTTGAAACAACTTGTAGCTTCATTATTGACTCGATTAAAGTCGGAAACAACTTGTAGCTTCATTCCAGACTCGTTTGAAGTTGAAAACAACTTGTAGCTTCATTTTCGGTTGTTTGAAAGTGGAATCAACTTGTAGTTTCATTCTTCACTCGTTTGAGCCTATAAACAACTTGTAGCTTAATTATTGACTAGATTGAAGTTGGAAACAACTTGAAGCTTCATTCTAGACTCGTTTAAAGTTGAAAAGTGGAAAACAACTTGTAACTTCATACTAGACTCGTTTGAAGTTGAAAATTACTTGTATCTTCATTTTAAGTTGTTTAAATTAAGAATCAACTTGTAGTTTCATTATTGACTTGTTAGAGCCTGGAAACAACTTGTAGCTTCATTATTGACTCGATTGAAGTTGGAAAGAACTTGTAGCTTCATTTCCAGACTCGTTTAAAGTTGAAAACAACTTGTAGCTTCATTTTCGGTTGTTTGAAAGTGGAATCAACTTGTAGTTTCATTCTTGACTCGTTTGAGCCTGTAAACAACTTGTAGCATAATTATTGACTAGATTGAAGTTGGAAACAACTTGTAGCTTCATTCTAGACTCGTTTAAAGTTGAAAAGTGGAAAAAACAACTTGTAACTTCATACCAGACTCGTTTGAAGTTGAAAATTACTTGTATCTTCATTTTAAGTTGTTTAAATTAAGAATCAACTTGTAGTTTCATCCTTGACTCGTTTAAGCCTGGAAACAACTTGTAGCTTCATTATTGACTCGATTGAAGTTGGAAACAACTTGTAGCTTCATTCCAGACTCGTTCGAAATTGAAAACAACTTGTAGCTTCATTTTCGGTTGTTTGAAAGTGGAATCAACTTGTAGTTTCATTCTTCACTCGTTTGAGCCTATAAACAACTTGTAGCTTAATTATTGACTAGATTGAAGTTGGAAACAACTTGAAGCTTCATTCTAGACTCGTTTAAAGTTGAAAAGTGGAAAACAACTTGTAACTTCATACTAGACTCGTTTGAAGTTGAAAATTACTTGTATCTTCATTTTAAGTTGTTTAAATTAAGAATCAACTTGTAGTTTCATTCTTGACTCGTTTGAGCTTTGAAACAACTTGTAGCTTCATTATTGACTCGATTAAAGTTGGAAACAACTTGTAGCTTCATTCCAAACTCGTTTGAAGTTGAAAACAACTTGTAGCTTCATTTTCGGTTGTTTGAAAGTGGAATCAACTTGTAGTTTCATTCTTCACTCGTTTGAGCCTGTAAAAACTTGTAGCATAATTATTGACTAGATTGAAGTTGGAAACAACTTGTAGCTTCATTCTAGACTCGTTTAAAGTTGAAAAGTGGAAAAAACAACTTGTAACTTATTACCAGACTCGTTTGAAGTTGAAAATTACTTGTATCTTCATTTTAAGTTGTTTAAATTAAGAATCAACTTGTAGTTTCATTCTTGACTCGTTTGAGCCTGGAAACAACTTGTAGCTTCATTATTGACTCGATTGAAGTTGGAAACAACTTGTAGCTTCATTCCAGACTCGTTTGAAGTTGAAAACAACTTGTAGCTTCATTTTCGGTTGTTTGAACGTGGAATCAACTTGTGGTTTCATTCTTCACTCGTTTGAGCCTATAAACAACTTGTAGCTTAATTATTGACTAGATTGAAGTTGGAAACAACTTGAATCTTCATTCGAGACTCGTTTAAAGTTGAAAAGTGGAAAACAACTTGTAACTTCATACCAGACTCGTTTGAAGTTGAAAATTACTTGTATCTCCATTTTAAGTTGTTTAAATTAAGAATCAACTTGTAGTGTCATTCTTGACTCGTTTGAGCCTTGAAACAACTTGTAGCTTCATTATTGACTCGATTAAAGTTGGAAACAACTTGTAGCTTCATTCCAAACTCGTTTGAAGTTGAAAACAACTTGTAGCTTCATTTTCGGTTGTTTGAAAGTGGAATCAACTTGTAGTTTGATTCTTAACTCGTTTGAGCCTATAAACAACTTGTAGCATAATTATTGACTAGATAGAAGTTGGAAACAACTTGTAGCTTCATTCTAGACTCGTTTAAAGTTGAAAAGTGGAAAAGACAACTTGTAACTTCATACCAGACTCATTTGAAGTTGAAAATTACTTGTATCTTCATTTTAAGTTGTTTAAATTAAGAATCAACTTGTAGTTTCATTCTTGACTCGTTTGAGCCTGGAAACAACTTGTAGCTTCATTATTGACTCGATTGAAGTTGGAAACAACTTGTAGCTTCATTCCAGACTCGTTTGAAGTTGAAAACAACTTGCAGCTTCATTTTCGGTTGTTTGAACCAATCAACTTGTGGTTTCATTCTTCACTCGTTTGAGCCTATAAACAACTTGTAGCTTAATTATTGACTAGATTGAAGTTGGAAACAACTTGAATCTTCATTCGAGACTCGTTTAAACTTGAAAAGTGGAAAACAACTTGTAACTTCATACCAGACTCGTTTGAAGTTGAAAATTACTTGTATCTTCATTTTAAGTTGTTTAAATTAAGAATCAACTTGTAGTTTCATTCTTGACTCGTTTGAGCCTTGAAACAACTTGTAGCTTCATTATTGACTCGATTAAAGTTGGAAACAACTTGTAGCTTCATTCCAGACTCGTTTGAAGTTGAAAACAACTTGTAGCTTCATTTTCGGTTGTTTGAAAGTGGAATCAACTTGTAGTTTCATTCTTCACTCGTTTGAGCCTATAAACAACTTGTAGCTTAATTATTGACTAGATTGAAGTTGGAAACAACTTGTAGCTTCATTCTAGACTCGTTTAAAGTTGAAAAGTGGAAAACAACTTGTAACTTCATACCAGACTCGTTTGAAGTTGAAAATTACTTGTATCTTCATTTTAAGTTGTTTAAATTAAGAATCAACTTGTAGTTTCATTATTGACTTGTTAGAGCCTGGAAACAACTTGTAGCTTCATTATTGACTCGATTGAAGTTGGAAAGAACTTGTAGCTTCATTCCCAGACTCGTTTAAAGTTGAAAACAACTTGTAGCTTCATTTTCGGTTGTTTGAAAGTGGAATCAACTTGTAGTTTCATTCTTGACTCGTTGAGCCTGTAAACAACTTGTAGCATAATTATTGACTAGATTGAAGTTGGAAACAACTTGTAGCTTCATTCTAGACTCGTTTAAAGTTGAAAAGTGGAAAAAACAACTTGTAACTTCATACCAGACTCGTTTGAAGTTGAAAATTACTTGTATCTTCATTTTAAGTTGTTTAAATTAAGAATCAACTTGTAGTTTCATCCTTGACTCGTTTGAGCCTGGAAACAACTTGTAGCTTCATTATTGACTCGATTGAAGTTGGAAACAACTTGTCGCTTCATTCCAGACTCGTTTGAAATTGAAAACAACTTGTAGCTTCATTTTCGGTTGTTTGAAAGTGGAATCAACTTGTAATTTCATTCTTCACTCGTTTGAGCCTATAAACAACTTGTAGCTTAATTATTGACTAGATTGAAGTTGGAAACAACTTGAAGCTTCATTCTAGACTCGTTTAAAGTTGAAAAGTGGAAAACAACTTGTAACTTCATACTAGACTCGTTTGAAGTTGAAAATTACTTGTATCTTCATTTTAAGTTGTTTAAATTAAGAATCAACTTGTAGTTTCATTCTTGACTCGTTTGAGCCTTGAAACAACTTGTAGCGTCATTATTGACTCGATTGAAGTTGGAAACAACTTGTAGCTTCATTCCAGACTCGTTTGAAGTTGAAAACAACTTGTAGCTTCATTTTCGGTTGTTTGAACGTGGAATCAACTTGTGGTTTCATTCTTCACTCGTTTGAGCCTATAAACAACTTGTAGCTTAATTATTGACTAGATTGAAGTTGGAAACAACTTGAATCTTCATTCGAGACTCGTTTAAAGTTGAAAAGTGGAAAACAACTTGTAACTTCATACCAGACTCGTTTGAAGTTGAAAATTACTTTTATATCTTCATTTTAAGTTGTTTAAATTAAGAATCAACTTGTAGTTTCATTCTTGACTCGTTTGAGCCTTGAAACAACTTGTAGCTTCATTATTGACTCGATTAAAGTTGGAAACAACTTGTAGCTTCATTCCAGACTAGTTTGAAGTTGAAAACAACTTGTAGCTTCATTTTCGGTTGTTTGAAAGTGGAATCAACTTGTAGTTTCATTCTTCACTCGTTTGAGCTTATAAACAACTTGTAGCTTAATTATTGACTAGATTGAAGTTGGAAACAACTTGTAGCTTCATTCTAGACTCGTTTAAAGTTGAAAAGTGGAAAACAACTTGTAACTTCATACCAGACTCGTTTAAGTTGAAAATTACTTGTATCTTCATTTTAAGTTGTTTAAATTAAGAATCAACTTGTAGTTTCATTATTGACTTGTTAGAGCCTGGAAACAACTTGTAGCTTCATTATTGACTCGATTGAAGTTGGAAAGAACTTGTAGCTTCATTCCCAGACTCGTTTAAGTTGAAAACAACTTGTAGCTTCATTTTCGGTTGTTTGAAAGTGGAATCAACTTGTAGTTTCATTCTTCACTCGTTTGAGCCTATAAACAACTTGTAGCTTAATTATTGACTAGATTGAAGTTGGAAACAACTTGTAGCTTCATTCTAGACTCGTTTAAAGTTGAAAAGTGGAAAACAACTTGTAACTTCATACCAGACTCGTTTGAAGTTGAAAATTACTTGTATCTTCATTTTAAGTTGTTTAAATTAAGAATCAACTTGTAGTTTCATTATTGACTTGTTAGAGCCTGGAAACAACTTGTAGCTTCATTATTGACTCGATTGAAGTTGGAAAGAACTTGTAGCTTCATTCCCTGACTCGTTTAAAGTTGAAAACAACTTGTAGCTTCATTTTCGGTTGTTTGAAAGTGGAATCAACTTGTAGTTTCATTCTTGACTCGTTTGAGCCTGTAAACAACTTGTAGCATAATTATTGACTAGATTGAAGTTGGAAACAACTTGTAGCTTCATTCTAGACTCGTTTAAAGTTGAAAAGTGGAAAAAACAACTTGTAACTTCATACCAGACTCGTTTGAAGTTGAAAATTACTTTTATATCTTCATTTTAAGTTGTTTAAATTAAGAATCAACTTGTAGTTTCATTCTTGACTCGTTTGAGCCTTGAAACAACTTGTAGCTTCATTATTGACTCGATTAAAGTTGGAAACAACTTGTAGCTTCATTCCAGACTCGTTTGAAGTTGAAAACAACTTGTAGCTTCATTTTCGGTTGTTTGAAAGTGGAATAAACTTGTAGTTTCATTCTTCACTCGTTTGAGCTTATAAACAACTTGTAGCTTAATTATTGACTAGATTGAAGTTGGAAACAACTTGTAGCTTCATTCTAGACTCGTTTAAAGTTGAAAAGTGGAAAACAACTTGTAACTTCATACCAGACTCGTTTGAAGTTGAAAATTACTTGTATCTTCATTTTAAGTTGTTTAAATTAAGAATCAACTTGTAGTTTCATTATTGACTTGTTAGAGCCTGGAAACAACTTGTAGCTTCATTATTGACTCGATTGAAGTTGGAAAGAACTTGTAGCTTCATTCCCAGACTCGTTTAAAGTTGAAAACAACTTGTAGCTTCATTTTCGGTTGTTTGAAAGTGGAATCAACTTGTAGTTTCATTCTTCACTCGTTTGAGCCTATAAACAACTTGTAGCTTAATTATTGACTAGATTGAAGTTGGAAACAACTTGTAGCTTCATTCTAGACTCGTTTAAAGTTGAAAAGTGGAAAACAACTTGTAACTTCATACCAGACTCGTTTGAAGTTGAAAATTACTTGTATCTTCATTTTAAGTTGTTTAAATTAAGAATCAACTTGTAGTTTCATTATTGACTTGTTAGAGCCTGGAAACAACTTGTAGCTTCATTATTGACTCGATTGAAGTTGGAAAGAACTTGTAGCTTCATTCCCAGACTCGTTTAAAGTTGAAAACAACTTGTAGCTTCATTTTCGGTTGTTTGAAAGTGGAATCAACTTGTAGTTTCATTCTTGACTCGTTTGAGCCTGTAAACAACTTGTAGCATAATTATTGACTAGATTGAAGTTGGAAACAACTTGTAGCTTCATTCTAGACTCGTTTAAAGTTGAAAAGTGGAAAAAACAACTTGTAACTTCATACCAGACTCGTTTGAAGTTGAAAATTACTTTTATATCTTCATTTTAAGTTGTTTAAATTAAGAATCAACTTGTAGTTTCATTCTTGACTCGTTTGAGCCTTGAAACAACTTGTAGCTTCATTATTGACTCGATTAAAGTTGGAAACAACTTGTAGCTTCATTCCAGACTCGTTTGAAGTTGAAAACAACTTGTAGCTTCATTTTCGGTTGTTTGAAAGTGGAATCAACTTGTAGTTTCATTCTTCACTCGTTTGAGCTTATAAACAACTTGTAGCTTAATTATTGACTAGATTGAAGTTGGAAACAACTTGTAGCTTCATTCTAGACTCGTTTAAAGTTGAAAAGTGGAAAACAACTTGTAACTTCATACCAGACTCGTTTGAAGTTGAAAATTACTTGTATCTTCATTTTAAGTTGTTTAAATTAAGAATCAACTTGTAGTTTCATTATTGACTTGTTAGAGCCTGGAAACAACTTGTAGCTTCATTATTGACTCGATTGAAGTTGGAAAGAACTTGTAGCTTCATTCCCAGACTCGTTTAAAGTTGAAAACAACTTGTAGCTTCATTTTCGGTTGTTTGAAAGTGGAATCAACTTGTAGTTTCATTCTTCACTCGTTTGAGCCTATAAACAACTTGTAGCTTAATTATTGACTAGATTGAAGTTGGAAACAACTTGTAGCTTCATTCTAGACTCGTTTAAAGTTGAAAGTGGAAAACAACTTGTAACTTCATACCAGACTCGTTTGAAGTTGAAAATTACTTGTATCTTCATTTTAAGTTGTTTAAATTAAGAATCAACTTGTAGTTTCATTATTGACTTGTTAGAGCCTGGAAACAACTTGTAGCTTCATTATTGACTCGATTGAAGTTGGAAAGAACTTGTAGCTTCATTCCCAGACTCGTTTAAAGTTGAAAACAACTTGTAGCTTCATTTTCGGTTGTTTGAAAGTGGAATCAACTTGTAGTTTCATTCTTGACTCGTTTGAGCCTGTAAACAACTTGTAGCATAATTATTGACTAGATTGAAGTTGGAAACAACTTGTAGCTTAATTCTAGACTCGTTTAAAGTTGAAAAGTGGAAAAAACAACTTGTAACTTCATACCAGACTCGTTTGAAGTTGAAAATTACTTTTATATCTTCATTTTAAGTTGTTTAAATTAAGAATCAACTTGTAGTTTCATTCTTGACTCGTTTGAGCCTTGAAACAACTTGTAGCTTCATTATTGACTCGATTAAAGTTGGAAACAACTTGTAGCTTCATTCCAGACTCGTTTGAAGTTGAAAACAACTTGTATCTTCATTTTCGGTTGTTTGAAAGTGGAATCAACTTGTAGTTTCATTCTTCACTCGTTTGAGCTTATAAACAACTTGTAGCTTAATTATTGACTAGATTGAAGTTGGAAACAACTTGTAGCTTCATTCTAGACTCGTTTAAAGTTGAAAAGTGGAAAACAACTTGTAACTTCATACCAGACTCGTTTGAAGTTGAAAATTACTTGTATCTTCATTTTAAGTTGTTTAAATTAAGAATCAACTTGTAGTTTCATTATTGACTTGTTAGAGCCTGGAAACAACTTGTAGCTTCATTATTGACTCGATTGAAGTCGGAAAGAACTTGTAGCTTCATTCCCAGACTCGTTTAAAGTTGAAAACAACTTGTAGCTTCATTTTCGGTTGTTTGAAAGTGGAATCAACTTGTAGTGTCATTCTTCACTCGTTTGAGCCTATAAACAACTTGTAGCTTAATTATTGACTAGATTGAAGTTGGAAACAACTTGTAGCTTCATTCTAGACTCGTTTAAAGTTGAAAAGTGGAAAACAACTTGTAACTTCATACCAGACTCGTTTGAAGTTGAAAATTACTTGTATCTTCATTATAAGTTGTTTAAATTAAGAATCAACTTGTAGTTTCATTATTGACTTGTTAGAGCCTGGAAACAACTTGTAGCTTCATTATTGACTCGATTGAAGTTGGAAAGAACTTGTAGCTTCATTCCCAGACTCGTTTAAAGTTGAAAACAACTTGTAGCTTCATTTTCGGTTGTTTGAAAGTGGAATCAACTTGTAGTTTCATTCTTGACTCGTTTGAGCCTGTAAACAACTTGTAGCATAATTATTGACTAGATTGAAGTTGGAAACAACTTGTAGCTTCATTCTAGACTCGTTTAAAGTTGAAAAGTGGAAAAAACAACTTGTAACTTCATACCAGACTCGTTTGAAGTTGAAAATTACTTTTATATCTTCATTTTAAGTTGTTTAATTAAGAATCAACTTGTAGTTTCATTCTTGACTCGTTTGAGCCTTGAAACAACTTGTAGCTTCATTATGACTCGATTAAAGTTGGAAACAACTTGTAGCTTCATTCCAGACTCGTTTGAAGTTGAAAACAACTTGTAGCTTCATTTTCGGTTGTTTGAAAGTGGAATCAACTTGTAGTTTCATTCTTCACTCGTTTGAGCTTATAAACAACTTGTAGCTTAATTATTGACTAGATGAAGTTGGAAACAACTTGTAGCTTCATTCTAGACTCGTTTAAAGTTGAAAAGTGGAAAACAACTTGTAACTTCATACCAGACTCGTTTGAAGTTGAAAATTACTTGTATCTTCATTTTAAGTTGTTTAAATTAAGAATCAACTTGTAGTTTCATTATTGACTTGTTAGAGCCTGGAAACAACTTGTAGCTTCATTATTGACTCGATTGAAGTGGAAAGAACTTGTAGCTTCATTCCAGACTCGTTTAAAGTTGAAAACAACTTGTAGCTTCATTTTCGGTTGTTTGAAAGTGGAATCAACTTGTAGTTTCATTCTTGACTCGTTTGAGCCTGTAAACAACTTGTAGCATAATTATTGACTAGATTGAAGTTGGAAACAACTTGTAGCTTCATTCTAGACTCGTTTTAAAGTTGAAAAGTGGAAAAAACAACTTGTAACTTCATACCAGACTCGTTTGAAGTTGAAAATTACTTTTATATCTTCATTTTAAGTTGTTTAAATTAAGAATCAACTTGTAGTTTCATTCTGACTCGTTTGAGCCTTGAAAACAACTTGTAGCTTCATTATTGACTCGATTAAAGTTGGAAACAACTTGTAGCTTCATTCCAGACTCGTTTGAAGTTGAAAACAACTTGTAGCTTCATTTTCGGTTGTTTGAAAGTGGAATCAACTTGTAGTTTCATTCTTCACTCGTTTGAGCTTATAAACAACTTGTAGCTTAATTATTGACTAGATTGAAGTTGGAAACAACTTGTAGCTTCATTCTAGACTCGTTTAAAGTTGAAAAGTGGAAAACAACTTGTAACTTCATACCAGACTCGTTTGAAGTTGAAAATTACTTGTATCTTCATTTTAAGTGTTTAAATTAAGAATCAACTTGTAGTTTCATTATTGACTTGTTAGAGCCTGGAAACAACTTGTAGCTTCATTATTGACTCGATTGAAGTTGGAAAGAACTTGTAGCTTCATTCCCAGACTCGTTTAAAGTTGAAAACAACTTGTAGCTTCATTTTCGGTTGTTTGAAAGTGGAATCAACTTGTAGTTTCATTCTTCACTCGTTTGAGCCTATAAACAACTTGTAGCTTAATTATTGACTAGATTGAAGTTGGAAACAACTTGTAGCTTCATTCTAGACTCGTTTAAGTTGAAAAGTGAAAACAACTTGTAACTTCATACCAGACTCGTTTGAAGTTGAAATTACTTGTATCTTCATTTTAAGTTGTTTAAATTAAGAATCAACTTGTAGTTTCATTATTGACTTGTTAGAGCCTGGAAACAACTTGTAGCTTCATTATTGACTCGATTGAAGTTGGAAAGAACTTGTAGCTTCATTCCCAGACTCGTTTAAAGTTGAAAACAACTTGTAGCTTCATTTTCGGTTGTTTGAAAGTGGAATCAACTTGTAGTTTCATTCTTGACTCGTTTGAGCCTGTAAACAACTTGTAGCATAATTATTGACTAGATTGAAGTTGGAAACAACTTGTAGCTTCATTCTAGACTCGTTTTAAAGTTGAAAAGTGGAAAAAACACTTGTAACTTCATACCAGACTCGTTTGAAGTTGAAAATTACTTTTATATCTTCATTTTAAGTTGTTTAAATTAAGAATCAACTTGTAGTTTCATTCTTGACTCGTTTGAGCCTTGAAACAACTGTAGCTTCATTATTGACTCGATTAAAGTTGGAAACAACTTGTAGCTTCATTCCAGACTCGTTTGAAGTTGAAAACAACTTGTAGCTTCATTTTCGGTTGTTTGAAAGTGGAATCAACTTGTAGTTTCATTCTTCACTCGTTTGAGCTTATAAACAACTTGTAGCTTAATTATTGACTAGATTGAAGTTGGAAACAACTTGTAGCTTCATTCTAGACTCGTTTAAAGTTGAAAAGTGGAAACAACTGTAACTTCATACCAGACTCGTTTGAAGTTGAAAATTACTTGTATCTTCATTTTAAGTTGTTTAATTAAGAATCAACTGTAGTTTCATTATTGACTTGTTAGAGCCTGGAAACAAC
The DNA here is from genome assembly GCF_001625215.2 of Daucus carota subsp. sativus. Taxonomy (NCBI): domain Eukaryota; kingdom Viridiplantae; phylum Streptophyta; class Magnoliopsida; order Apiales; family Apiaceae; genus Daucus; species Daucus carota. Next base: position 30,171,822 of record NC_030383.2, read on the forward strand.
TTGTAGCTTCATTATTGACTCGATTGAAGTTGGAAAGAACTTGTAGCTTCATTCCCAGACTCGTTTAAAGTTGAAAACAACTTGTAGCTTCATTTCGGTTGTTTGAAAGTGGAATCAACTTGTAGTTTCATTCTTCACTCGTTTGAGCCTATAAACAACTTGTAGCTTAATTATTGACTAGATTGAAGTTGGAAACAACTTGTAGCTTCATTCTAGACTCGTTTAAAGTTGAAAAGTGGAAAACAACTTGTAACTTCATACCCAGACTCGTTTGAAGTTGAAAATTACTTGTATCTTCATTTTAAGTTGTTTAAATTAAGAATCAACTTGTAGTTTCATTATTGACTTGTTGAGCCTGGAAACAACTTGTAGCTTCATTATTGACTCGATTGAAGTTGGAAAAACTTGTAGCTTCATTCCCAGACTCGTTTAAAGTTGAAAACAACTTGTAGCTTCATTTTCGGTTGTTTGAAAGTGGAATCAACTTGTAGTTTCATTCTTGACTCGTTTGAGCCTGTAAACAACTTGTAGCATAATTATTGACTAGATTGAAGTTGGAAACAACTTGTAGCTTCATTCTAGACTCGTTTAAAGTTGAAAAGTGGAAAAAACAACTTGTAACTTCATACCAGACTCGTTTGAAGTTGAAAATTACTTTTATATCTTCATTTAAGTTGTTTAAATTAAGAATCAACTGTAGTTTCATTCTTGACTCGTTTGAGCCTTGAAACAACTTGTAGCTTCATTATTGACTCGATTAAAGTTGGAAACAACTTGTAGCTTCATTCCAGACTCGTTTGAAGTTGAAAACAACTTGTAGCTTCATTTTCGGTTGTTTGAAAGTGGAATCAACTTGTAGTTTCATTCTTCACTCGTTTGAGCTTATAACAACTTGTAGCTTAATTATTGACTAGATTGAAGTTGGAAACAACTTGTAGCTTCATTCTAGACTCTTTAAAGTTGAAAAGTGGAAAACAACTTGTAACTTCATACCAGACTCGTTTGAAGTTGAAATTACTTGTATCTTCATTTTAAGTGTTTAAATTAAGAATCAACTTGTAGTTCATTATTGACTTGTTAGAGCCTGGAAACAACTTGTAGCTTCATTATGACTCGATTGAAGTTGGAAAGAACTTGTAGCTTCATTCCCAGACTCGTTTAAAGTTGAAAACAACTTGTAGCTTCATTTTCGGTTGTTTGAAGGTGGAATCAACTTGTAGTTTCATTCTTCACTCGTTTGAGCCTATAAACAACTTGTCGCTTAATTATTGACTAGATTGAAGTTGGAAACAACTTGTA
>NC_030383.2:30173220-30286287 GCF_001625215.2 Daucus carota subsp. sativus
ACTCAGAAATTTCCTTCAATTGTTAGCAATGATCAGATAGTCATCAGGGTTTTCAGGTTCTTTTGGAGGTTAGGAGGGTAGGGGGGCCATCCTCTTAGCCACAGACTTGACTCTTCTTTTGGCTTGGAAGATTCTTAACAAGAAAAGCTGGAATTGGGATATCTTCCAAGTCATTGGCTCCTCCTTTGGCATTATTGGCTCATCATGGAAGTTGACATCTGGATGTACTACTGTGGTGTCCTTGATTGGAGAAGAAGGCTTTGAGATAGGCTTTTCTGGCACTTCTTCTCTTCTCTTGGCTGCCTCAGGCATCTTAGTTTTAGATTTGACTCTCTTTTCTTTGGAGAAGATTCAAGAGGCAATCCTTTCTCATTAAAAGCTCAGCTGCCAACTCCTCTTCCAGCTCAATAGCATACCTTTCATCCACCTCTATTTGGTTCAAAGAGAGTTGGGATTCAAACTCCTCTTTTTCACATTCTCTGGCCACCTCTTCAGCTTTTGCAAATGAGTAATGAGGATGGCCAGTTCCAATAAACAGCTTCTGGCCTTCTCTGTAGATGATGGCAAAATGAGCTTTTAGGCCACATCTGCACAATCTTTATAACTTTTGATTTCTTGGCCCAAAAGCTTGTATTCATTTTTGTCAGGCCTGGCTAGTGGAAAGTAGATTGAGCTTGAGTCTTTTCCAGGCCTGGAGTAACCACATTGTTTGGAAACAGAATTGGCTTGAACTCATTCAAAATGATGGCTCACCCTTTTCTGTCTTGGAGGGAATAACAATCTCAGGTGTAATTACCCTGAGAATTGTGGTTGTGGTTGGAAAAGAGATTTGAGCTGTGGTTGCTGTAGAAGATGTAGATGATTCTTGCCCAGTTGAGCCACTCTCTTTGCAATGGAGTCCAATTCTTTCATCCTTTCAATCTTTTGCTTTTCCCTTTCAGTGTGGAAAGGAGGAGGAATTTGACTGATCAATTCTGCAGGAGTTGGTAATTCTTTCCCCCCTTTTTGTTAGCAGCAAGTGTAGGGATGGACTGGGAAGAGAAACACCAGAGGCAAGAAGAAGATGTTGAAGGAGTCCAGTCTGAATTCTTTGATGCTGCAACATCTCATCCATTCTAGAGTTTAAGATATAGACATTGCCTTCCAGAGCTTCCACTTGCTTCCAATTGTAGTTGTTTTTGCTCAGATGCAGAAAGAGCTGATTTGACCTGAGCTGGAAGCTTTTCATCAATTTGCTTGGTCAGATCAGTCTTAACAGAGGCAATGAGAGAATTGAGATGCTCTATCTCTTGCTGAAGTGGAGGGATTGATATTGTGAAGCTTGAGGTTGTTCTAGAGCTTGACTGGCAATGGTGGCAGAGATGGCTGGAGAGGAGGATGAGCTTCCAGGTTGTGATTGAAGAATGTGGAGGCTTGCCTTTCCAGCTCCATGCTAACAACAATTGCATTTGCAGACTGCATGGAGAGCCATGAAGGTAGAGAAGTTGTAGGTTGTTCACCAAGGGATTCCTCAAGAGCATCATGAGGTCTTCATCACTATCATCATAATGAAAATCATCTCCAGCATTGGCAGGCAGAGCTGTTAATGCCTCCTTTGCTCTAAGCATTGAAGATGTAGTGTGAATCAGATTGAGGTGCCTCTGCTCGCTTTGATTGTCCAATCTGGCAAAGTCTTGAATGGAGGACATCCCATGAGTAAAAGTCTCAGGGTCTAGTGAAACACCATCCAATATGGATCTGTATTCAGCTTGAAACTCTTGTTCACTAAACCCTTCATTGACACCTGCATTTCTCTCAATTTCTCTCTTTTCTTGCATCAAGGGCTCCCCTTGGCTCACCACACACTCACCTCTCCCTCACTTACCCTTACTAAAGGGTCACTCTTATCCTCTCCTTTTTCCTGGCTAGAAGAAAATGCCAGACTCTCCACACCCTCTCCTTTTGCCAGCTCACTAGGCTGCCTCTCCACTCCATAGCTCACTCCACTCAATCCTAGAAGTGTTTGTGCTACCATGTGATCAACTGCTGTAGAAAGAGGTAAATTAATTGAAGTAGCAGCAGTTGTCAACTGATGAGAGACATCAGTTGAAACATGAGTAGAAGAGGCATTCAACTGATGAGCGCTGTTAAGCAGATCAGTTGAAGGACAAACACTTGTCAACTGATGAGGGAGATCAGTTGAAGAAAATGAAGAAATAGGTTTAGAAGCTGTGATAGTTGAGTCTGTGGTGATTGATTTTAAAGGAAAATCCACAGAACACACTGTCACAGAAGAAGGAAATGGAAGAGAAAGATCCAACAAATCATCAAAATGATGATGATCAATCTCAGATGGGGGCTTCTCCATGAAATCCAAAGATGGAGAATTTACAAGTGTGGTGTGAATTAATTCCACATCCACAGAAGAGGTTGGGGATTGTGTTTGAGGAGTAGAATGGTAAGATCATAAATATGGTGATTGGTTGAGATGAAGAGAGGGGCTGTGACTCCACATTTATTGGAGTCACATCAATCTGACTTTGAGAAGTTAAAGGCATAAAATCCAGAATGGATGCCTGTGTGTGTGCAGAGTGCTTCAGTTTTTCACTTCTCAGCTTCTTTCTCCCATAAGCTTTTATTGGTGAAGAAGTGGTGTCCCTCCCCCTTTTTGACTGTGTCCCTGGTTGAGGACTATTTTCAATAGCAACATCCTTTTGGGAGGATGCTGCTAGGGATGAGTTTAATTCCATATTAACATCTACAGTCTTTTGGGAGACTGCAGAGTGGCTTGGCTGGTTAACACACATCTCTCCATCCTTATTCTTAGGCTTCTTTTTATGTTCACCCTTTCCCTCCCCCTCACAACCTCCAATCACACTCCCCTCAGGTTTGTGTTTCTTGGATTTTACAACAGATGTCTTTTGGGAGGCATCTGAGGTTGGTTTAGAAGACTTGTTTTAGAAGGTTTTGCCACTTGTGTGGACTGTTGATGGGCCTCTTCAACAGCCCTGATGGCAGAAAGCAAAGAAGGTGAGGGTTGAGAAAGAGTAGTAGGAAAGCCATGTACCTCTTTGTGCTTTCCAGCCTCCATTGTTGGCAGGTACACCACCTCCAAGGAGGGATATAATTCATCCTAAAGAGGTCTTTAAGACTCTCTTTTCCTGCACAAAACTGGGAAGCTTGGCTTCCTTGTTAGTAATAACTAGCTTATCATTGAGATGATTAGCTAGCATCATAAGAAATCTGACATAATAAATATTCCTAGGTCTATCAGTTTTATCACCTAGTTTCTCCCCAATTTCTTGGATCATCAAACCACCAAAGTTGAAATATTCATTAGTCAGGTACATGTAAAGCATTTGTAAAATCTGGAAGTAAGAGCATTAAAATTACTGATTTTACCAGAAAATGCCTTAATAAAAGCATCACATAAATAACTCCATTCTCTCCTAAGACCCCTCCTTTCTATTTTACCTAAGGCATCAGTTGGTAAAACATAATTCATGCATAAAGTAAATTAACCAACTGAACATCACTAGGCAAAGATAAAACAGTATCTTCAGGAATCTTAAAGCATGCTTTCATAATATCAGCATTAACAGAATGAGTTTCATTTTTAATAGAGAAAGTTAGAGTTTCATTCTCACTATTAAACTCTGCAGAGGTCCACATCTCCTCCACTATTTCATGGTAATGATGGGAGCTTCATCATAGCATAAGAGAGCTGGCTTGACTTGATGAACTCCATCATCCTGTGATACTCCTTCTCCTCCACGGCCTTGGTATCCACAAATGCCGCAAAGTTGTTCTTCTCATAGATAAACCCACTCGGTGCAGTATACTTCTTCATTGGTGCCATTGCAGTTACAGAGAAAGCTTGAAGAGAAATTAGAACTTGTTTTTGCACAGAGAGAGAAGAGAGCTTTGAGAATTCGAAAGAGTGAGATGAAAAGAAATGAAAATGAATTAAAACACTTAAATACTTTCTCAGAAAATTGCTGTGATTGGCTGAGAAAATTACCGTTGAGAAGAAATTACTCTTATTTATCTCTACAAAAATTACACACACGATCGTGTGTAAAAGTAGGTGAGAGACAAAAGAAGTTTCAACGGCTCAGATCTGATAATACTTTCAACGGATGAATAAGCGCCTCTTTAAACTTCCTATTCAACTGATAAGATCAGTTGAAGGCGTCCTCAAACTGTGTCATCAGTGAATAAAAACAACGCAAGAGGATATTGTTTCAAGCATCCAGTTGAAGCAATTTCACTAGTTCATCAGTTGAAATATTATAGATTTTTATCCAGATTATAATTAATTTAATTTTGATAAATTAGAATTAATCAAATTCTGGCTGCCAAATTACAGAAAAATTCAGTCTAAATTAGGAGAAATTTAACATACCTAATTTACTTACCAACCTTGTGAATGTGGATTCATCAAGAGGCTTTGTGAAATATCTGCAAATCTGTCTTCACTTGGAACAAAATGCATTTCAACAGTACCAGCCATCACATGTTCTCTTATGAAGTGGTATTTGATGTCAATGTGCTTGGTTCTTGAGTGTTGTACTGGATTTTCAGTTATAGCAATAGCACTGGTGTTGTCACAAAATATTGGGATTTTTGAGAGATTTATCCAAATCAAGTAATTGATTTCTCATCCACAATAATTGTGCACAACAGCTTCCAGCTGCAATGTACTCAGCCTCAGCTGTAGAGGTTGATACAGAATTTTGCTTTTGCTAAACCAAGAAATCAATCTGTCACCAAGAAATTGACAGGTGCCTGTTGTACTTTTTCTATCAATTTTGCATCCTGCAAAATCAGCATCTGAATATCCAATTAGATCAAATCCAGAGTCCTTAGGGTACCAAATACCAAGATTTGGTGTTCCCTTAAGATATCTGAATATTCTTTTATAGCAATAAGATGTGATTCTTTAGGATCAGATTGAAATCTAGCACAGAGACATGTAGAAAACATAATATCTGGTCTACTAGCTGTCAAATATAAAAGAGAACCAACCATGCCTCTATAATTAGAGATGTCCACAGATTTCTCATTAGGACTTAATTCTAATTTAGTGGCTGTTGGCATGGGAGTCTTGGCTTCTTTGCAATCCAATAAATCAAACTTTTTAAGTAGATCATAAATGTACTTAGTTTGATTTATGAATATACCTTCCTTTACTTGTTTAACTTGTAACCAAGAAAGTAGGTGAGCTCTCCCATCATGCTCATTCATACTGACTTTTCATTAGATTAGCAAACTTCTTGCAAAGTTTCTCATCTGTAGAACAAAGATTATATCATCTACATAAATTTGAACCAGAATAAAGGCACCATTTACATTTCTGTAAATAGTGTTTTATCCACAGTTCCTCTGGAAAAGTGATTGTCTAACAAGAATTGAGACAGAGTGTCATACCATGCCCTTGGTGCTTGCTTTAGTCCATAGAGTGCTTTTAATAACAAGTAAACATACTCTGGAAATTCTGGATCTTCAAAACCAGGAGGCTGACTAACATATACCTCCTCTTCCAGTTCACCATTTAGAAAAGCACTCTTGACATCCATTTGATAAACTTTAAAGTTTGCATGAGCAGCATAGGCCAGGAAGATTCTTATTGCTTCTAGTCTTGCAACTGGTGCAAAGGTCTCATCAAAATCAATTCCTTCAGACTGAGAGTATCCCTTAGCAACAAGCCTTGCCTTGTTTCTGGTGACAACTCCATTCTCATCCACCTTGTTTCTGAATACCCACCTTGTTCCTACAATAGTTCTGTTTTTAGGTTTGGGTACCAGCTTCCATACATTGTTTCTCTCACATTGATTTAATTCTTCTTGCATAGCAAGAACCCAATCAGCATCTTTGAGAGCATCTTCTATGACTTTAGGTTCATCCTGTGAAAGAAATGCACTGTACAAACACTCATCTTGAGTTGCTCTTCTTGTTTGTACAGATGCATTTGCATCTCCAATAATTAGCTCAAAAGGGTGATCCCTTGTCCACTTTCTTTGTGGTGGAAGTGATTGTCTTGATGATGTGGCTTCATTATTGAAGTTCAGGTTTCCATGTTGGAAAGCTCCCCCTAAATTTGACATCTCATTATTTCTAGACTGATTGAAACTTTGAGATATTCTTTCAACTGATGATCCTTGAGGTGTTTCAACTGATCCCTCCAATGTAGTTTCAACTGATGCTTCAGTTGAATTTCCAATTACAGTTGTTTCTTGCACCAGAGAGTCATCAGTTGGAATATTAATTCCAGGATTAATTCCAACATTTTGAATAATGTCATCATCATCATCACTGTCATACAGATCACCTTCACCTTCATTTTCAAATCTGAGATTATCATGAAATCCTTCATCTGAGAATCCTTGAATCTTCTTATCATCAAAAACCACATGGATTGATTCCATAACAATGTTGGTTCTCAGATTATATACTCTAAATGATTTTCCATCAGAGTATCCAACAAAAATAGCTTCATCTGCCTTTGCCTCAAATTTTCCAAGATTTTCACCTTGATTCCTTAGAACATAACACTTGCATCCAAACACATGAAGAAAACTAATTGTTGGCTTCTTTCCTTTGAAGAGTTGAAAGGGAGTTAGATTGTGAGGTTTGGTAATTAGTGAAATGTTTTGAGTGAAGCAAGCAGTGTTCACAGCTTCAGCCCAAAAATAGGTTGGAAGTTGAGCTTCATTAATCATGGTTCTTGCAGCCTCAATAAGAGTTCTATTCTTCCTTTCAACAACACCATTTTGTTGTGGAGTTCTTGGTGCAGAGAACTCATGAATAATTCCCTCTTCTTCACAAAATTCTTTCATCACTGAGTTCTTGAATTCTGTCCCATTGTCACTTCTTATCCTTCCAATTTTGACATCTGGATTGTTGTTTAATGCCTTGATATGATTGATGATGATTTTCCCAGCTTCATCCTTAGAATGCAGGAAGAAAGTCCAAGTGAATTTTGAAAAATCATCAACAATCACTAGGCAATATTTCTTCTTTGAAATAGACATGATGTTGACTGGTCCAAACAAATCCATATGCAAGAGCTGAAGGGGTTTCACAATTGATGAAAGAGTCTTGCTTTTGAAAGAGCTTCTCTTTTGCTTTCCTAGCTGACAGGCTCCACAAAGTCCATCTTTTGAGAATTCCAGCTTTGGTAGACCTCTTACCAAGTCCTTCTTTACTAACTCATTCAAGGTTTTGAAATTTAGATGAGACAATCTCTTATGCCATAGCCAACTGTCATCTGAGCTTGCTTTGCTGAGAAGGCAAGTGATAGATTCAGACTTGACAGAATTGAAGTCAGCTACATACACATTTCCTTTTCTTTGTCCAATCAGAACCACATTGTTGTCATCTCCTTTGGTGACAACACAGGCTGCAGGAGTGAAACTGACTTTGTAACCTTTGTCACAGAGCTGACTGATGCTAAGCAAGTTGTGCTTGAGACCAGACACCAATGCAACTTCATCAATGATGACATTCTCTTTTGCAATCAAGCCATATCCCATAGTATATCCTTTGCTGTCATCTCCAAAGGTAATGCTAGGGCCAGCTTTCTCCACAAACTTTGTGAGCAGGGAGGAATCACCAGTCATGTGCCTGGAGCATCCACTATCCAGGTACCACAAATTCTTCTTGTGGTTTCCCTGCACACATTTCACAAACAGATCAAGTTGATTTTGGTACCCAAATTGCTTTGGGTCCAGATTTGTTAGTTTTAGCAGCCTTTTCCACTTTCTCAACCTTTTCCTTGGATTGCATAGGTTCAATCTTTGGTTTTGGTTGAGAAACTGGAATATCAACTCTGTTTTCAAACACAGACCTTTGAGACATGCATAAATTGTTCATTCCATGCAAGTTTGAATGAAATTGAGGCATGTTAAAGGCATTGAAATAAGGATTGATCATATATGGCATGTTAGGCTGAGAATAAGGATTGTGAGGCAATAAACCAGGCATCATATTTATAGCAGATAAATTCATGTGAGGAACAGATGTCATAGGAATAGGCAAAGACAAATTAGGAGCAATCACAGTTTTACAATTGGCAGATAAATGATTTACACTACCACACTTGCTGCAGGTTTTCCTAAGAGCACTAGCATTGGGAGTGTAATTGGTGTGCTTGTTTACTCCTATTTTGCCATTTCTATTTCCTTTCTTCTTTTTAATCTCCTCAGATTTATGCTCACTAGTATCCAACTTCTTCTTGTTCTTGTTACTGGAATTAAGAGTGTTATTAATACTATCACTGGTCTCAGAAGAACTATTCTCACCTTTAACAAAATTCTTTTAACAGGTCCATATTTCTTGTTAAGCTTCTTGAGAACACTCTTGTCAACTGATGAGTTTTTGTTCAACTGATGACTCTCATCAGTTGAGACTTTGCCTTTCAACTGATGATCATCATCAGTATTCTCATCACCTGAACTGTTCTCAGATATTTCAAGCACTTTCTTACTCCTCTTCCACTCATTCTCTACAAAGGTCTCTCTACCTTGCATGTTGATGATATTGGTGGAAACATTCCTACCAGATTTCCATTTGGCAATAATCTCTTGTTCCTTATCAAGCTGCTTTCTTATGATCTCTTCTCTTTTCAGAACAACCAAGAGATCATCCTTGGCTGTCTGACACTCAATTTTCAGCTTCTCAAACTCAATAAATTGAGCTTCTAAAACACTGTTTCTATCACTAAGAAAGGTGTTAGCTTCCTTAATTCTACTATTTTCCTTAGTGAGAGATTTTAAAGAAACATGCAAATGATACAATTCTGTAGACATTTCATTAATGGTAGCATTGCATTCATCTTTAGTTAACTCAACTAGGTTTGTAGTGAATACCTGACTACTGCTTCCAGTGTTTTCTTCTTGATCTGTGGAGTTGGCCATTAGAGCTAGATTGACAAACTCCTCCTCTTCATCAGAATCATCTCCAGCTGCCCAATCATCCTTTGTGATGAATGCTCTTTCCTTTTGTTTGAGAAGTTCATAATATTTCTTTTTGTAGTCAATGTTTTCACTTGACTTCTTCTCAACTTTAGGCTTTCTGCACTCATTTGCAAAGTGACCTGCATTCCCACAATTGAAGCACTTGAATTTTGATCTGTCTACCATGCTTCTATCAGACTTGGGATTGCCTTTAAAAGATTTTGCAGAATTAAAATTCTTTTTGAATTTCAGTTTGGAGAATCTTCTTGACAGGAAGGCTAGATGTTCATCAATTCCATCACTTTCTTCACCAGAATCAGCTACTTCTTTCTCCTTTCTTCTTCCTTTGCTTGACTCTGAGCTCTCCTCTTTGACCAACTTCTCAGTTTCTTCAACTTGAGACTTTCCCTTGTCCTTGACAGTATCCTCCAGAGATGCAACCAGAGCCACAGATGAATGCCCTTTCTTTTGGCTTTTCTCAATTTCTTCATCTTGCTCCATTTCAAGCTCATAAGTTTTTAAGGTTCCATACAGTCTCTCCAGAGTATAGTCTTTAAACTCTTGTGTATTTCTGAGAGAGACTGTCATGGGCTTCCATTCTTTAGGAAGGGCTCTTAAGAACTTCAAGTTTGAGTCTTTAACTTGATATACTCTTCCAAAGAGCTTTAGACCATTTAACAGTTTTTGAAATCTGTTAAATGTATCACTCAAACTTTCACCAGCCTTGAAATGGAATGACTCATATTGTTGAATCAGAAGCTGCATTTTGTTCTCTCTCACTTGCTCATTTCCTTCACAGATGGTCCTGATGGTGTCCCAAACTTCTTTGGCACTTGTGCAGCTAATAACACTATCAATCATTTCTTGATCCAAACCATTAAACAGAAGGTTCATGGTTTTCTTGTCCTTGTGCACTTCTTCAGTATCTTCTTGAGAATATTCATGGATAGGTTTTGGAATCATCTTACCTACCATGTCTTCACCATCAGCTCCCATACTTGTGCAGACCTTCATGGGGACATGAGGTCCTTTTTCAATGCAGTTCACATAGCTTTCATCAATGGACAACAGATGCAGATGCATTCTCACTTTCCAGTGAAAATAGTTGTCTTTGTCAAGAACAGGAATCTTCACTCCAGCATCCTTCTTTCCCATCTTTCTCTAGCAGTGTTGATCTTTTTCCCTGTTTGTTGCGAACCTGGCTCTGATACCAATTGTTATTTTACACCAACTATGAGAAAGATTGTAGAAGGGGGGGGTTGAATACAATCTTTTACAAATTTAAAAGATTCAAGAACAATACACTAAGAACACAATAAACAGGAAAACACCAAGTATTAAAAATACGGGTGGATTGAATGATCCACCCGTGAGATTTTATATAGAAGAATCTGTGGATTGTTTTACAATTCGCACAGCTGCTGGTTCATCACTCAAAACAAGTTCTAACTCTCAGATTTTTTTCTCAAGTAATTTGAACAAGTTCAACTGATGCTACTAACTTGGTTATATACTCCAAGTTTTACAATGCTTTTAGCTAGATTACAAAATGCACTCTAATCTAAAAACAATGCTGCACAACTTTGGCTTATGCATGCTTTCTGAGATGTCTTCATCTTTGACCATCATCTTGATTTGATCCAGATTGCACTGCATGAGATAAGTATGTTTCTGCTTCTTCTTTATTTTCCTAATTAGGCTTCCATGTCTATTTTAGTGTAATTCGATCCATGTGATTTGTCAGACTTAAGCTCTAGTCACTTTCAACTGCTCTTTGCTTCATCAGTTGAAGGTTCTGGTTGCTTTCAACTGCTATTGACTTTATCAGTTGAATGCCTGGCTCATCAGTTGAATGAATTACAAACTCCATCAGTTGAATGCTGTTCCAGTCTCATCAGTTGAATTCCTCAGCATTATCCGTTGAATACTTTGTCTTCAGTTGAATGCTTGATTTTCATCAGTTGAAACATCATCCAGTCTTTATCAGTTGAACAGTTACATCTCATCAGTTGAATATCCTTCACTTAGATAAAATTACATGGCATTGGATATTTACAATTAGCCATCCTATTCTACCCATCCGTTGATAATTCCCAAAGACAAGAAATGTAACAATTACAACTGAAATTTGATAAAGATTCTAAGTAAGACATGTTACAAAAATGTTTATGTTATCATCAAAAATTATTGATTCCTAACACAACTTGTAACTTCATACCAGACTCGTTTGAAGTTGAAAGTTACTTGTATCTTCATTTTAAGTTGTTTAAATTAAGAATCAACTTGTAGTTTTATTCTTGACTCGTTTGAGCCTTGAAACAACTTTTAGCTTCATTATTGACTCGATTAAAGTTGGTAACAACTTGTAGCTTCATTCCAAACTCGTTTGAAGTTGAAAACAACTTGTGGCTTCATTTTCGGTAGTTTGAAAGTGGAATCAACTTGTAGTTTCATTCTTCACTCGTTTGAGCCTCTAAACAACTTGTAGCTTAATTATTGACTAGATTGAAGTTGGAAACAACTTGTAGCTTCATTCTAGACTCGTTTACAGTTGAAAAGTGGAAAACAACTTGTAACTTCATACCAGACTCGTTTGAAGTTGAAAATTACTTGTATCTTCATTTTAAGTTGTTTAAATTAAGAATCAACTTGTAGTTTCATTCTTCACTCGTTTGAGCTTGGAAACAACTTGTAGCTTCATTATTGACTCGGTTGAAGTTGGAAGCAACTTGTAGCTTCATTCCAGACTCGTTTGAAGTTGAAAACAACTTGTAGCTTCATTTTCGGTTGTTTGAAAGTGGAATCAACTTGTAGTTTCATTCGTCACTCGTTTGAGCCTATAAACAACTTGTAGCTTAATTATTGACTAGATTGAAGTTGGAAACAACTTGTAGCCTCATTCTAGACTCGTTTAAAGTTGAAAAGTGGAAAACAACTTGTAACTTCATACCAGACTCGTTTGAAGTTGAAAATTACTTGTATCTTCATTTTAAGTTGTTTAAATTAAGAATCAACTTGTAGTTTCATTATTGACTTGTTTGAGCCTGGAAACAGCTTGTAGCTTCATTATTGACTCGATTGAAGTTGGAAAGAACTTGTAGCTTCATTCCAGACTCGTTTAAAGTTGAAAACAACTTGTAGCTTCATTTTCGGTTGTTTGAAAGTGGAATCAACTTGTAGTTTCATTCTTGACTCGTTTGAGCCTGTAAACAACTTGTAGCATAATTATTGACTAGATTGAAGTTGGAAACAACTTGTAGCTTCATTCTAGACTCGTTTAAAGTTGAAAAGTGGAAAAAACAACTTGTAACTTCATACCAGACTCGTTTGAAGTTGAAAATTACTTGTATCTTCATTTTAAGTTGTTTAAATTAAGAATCAACTTGTAGTTTCATCCTTGACTCGTTTGAGCCTGGAAACAACTTGTAGCTTAATTATTGACTAGATTGAAGTTGGAAACAACTTGTAGCCTCATTCTAGACTCGTTTAAAGTTGAAAAGTGGAAAACAACTTGTAACTTCATACCAGACTCGTTTGAAGTTGAAAATTACTTGTATCTTCATTTTAAGTTGTTTAAATTAAGAATCAACTTGTAGTTTTATTCTTGACTCGTTTGAGCCTTGAAACAACTTGTAGCTTCATTATTGACTCGATTAAAGTTGGAAACAACTTGTAGCTTCATTCCAAACTCGTTTGAAGTTGAAAACAACTTGTGGCTTCATTTTCAGTAGTTTGAAAGTGGAATCAACTTGTAGTTTCATTCTTCACTCGTTTGAGCCTCTAAACAACTTGTAGCTTAATTATTGACTATATTGAAGTTGGAAACAACTTGTAGCTTCATTCTAGACTCGTTTACAGTTGAAAAGTGGAAAACAACTTGTAACTTCATACCAGACTCGTTTGAAGTTGAAAATTACTTGTATCTTCATTTTAAGTTGTTTAAATTAAGAATCAACTTGTAGTTTCATTCTTCACTCGTTTGAGCTTGGAAACAACTTGTAGCTTCATTATTGACTCGATTGAAGTTGGAAGCAACTTGTAGCTTCATTCCAGACTCGTTTGAAGTTGAAAACAACTTGTAGCTTCATTTTCGGTTGTTTGAAAGTGGAATCAACTTGTAGTTTCATTCGTCACTCGTTTGAGCCTATAAACAACTTGTAGCTTAATTATTGACTAGATTGAAGTTGGAAACAACTTGTAGCCTCATTCTAGACTCGTTTAAAGTTGAAAAGTGGAAAACAACTTGTAACTTCATACCAGACTCGTTTGAAGTTGAAAATTACTTGTATCTTCATTTTAAGTTGTTTAAATTAAGAATCAACTTGTAGTTTCATTATTGACTTGTTTGAGCCTGGAAACAGCTTGTAGCTTCATTATTGACTCGATTGAAGTTGGAAAGAACTTGTAGCTTCATTCCAGACTCGTTTAAAGTTGAAAACAACTTGTAGCTTCATTTTCGGTTGTTTGAAAGTGGAATCAACTTGTAGTTTCATTCTTGACTCGTTTGAGCCTGTAAACAACTTGTAGCATAATTATTGACTAGATTGAAGTTGGAAACAACTTGTAGCTTCATTCTAGACTCGTTTAAAGTTGAAAAGTGGAAAAAACAACTTGTAACTTCATACCAGACTCGTTTGAAGTTGAAAATTACTTGTATCTTCATTTTAAGTTGTTTAAATTAAGAATCAACTTGTAGTTTCATCCTTGACTCGTTTGAGCCTGGAAACAACTTGTAGCTTAATTATTGACTAGATTGAAGTTGGAAACAACTTGTAGCCTCATTCTAGACTCGTTTAAAGTTGAAAAGTGGAAAACAACTTGTAACTTCATACCAGACTCGTTTGAAGTTGAAAATTACTTGTATCTTCATTTTAAGTTGTTTAAATTAAGAATCAACTTGTAGTTTTATTCTTGACTCGTTTGAGCCTTGAAACAACTTGTAGCTTCATTATTGACTCGATTAAAGTTGGAAACAACTTGTAGCTTCATTCCAAACTCGTTTGAAGTTGAAAACAACTTGTGGCTTCATTTTCAGTAGTTTGAAAGTGGAATCAACTTGTAGTTTCATTCTTCACTCGTTTGAGCCTCTAAACAACTTGTAGCTTAATTATTGACTATATTGAAGTTGGAAACAACTTGTAGCTTCATTCTAGACTCGTTTACAGTTGAAAAGTGGAAAACAACTTGTAACTTCATACCAGACTCGTTTGAAGTTGAAAATTACTTGTATCTTCATTTTAAGTTGTTTAAATTAAGAATCAACTTGTAGTTTCATTCTTCACTCGTTTGAGCTTGGAAACAACTTGTAGCTTCATTATTGACTCGATTGAAGTTGGAAGCAACTTGTAGCTTCATTCCAGACTCGTTTGAAGTAGAAAACAACTTGTAGCTTCATTTTCGGTTGTTTGAAAATGGAATCAACTTGTAGTTTCATTCGTCACTCGTTTGAGCCTATAAACAACTTGTAGCTTAATTATTGACTAGATTGAAGTTGGAAACAACTTGTAGCCTCATTCTAGACTCGTTTAAAGTTGAAAAGTGGAAAACAACTTGTAACTTCATACCAGACTCGTTTGAAGTTGAAAATTACTTGTATCTTCATTTTAAGTTGTTTAAATTAAGAATCAACTTGTAGTTTCATTATTGACTTGTTTGAGCCTGGAAACAGCTTGTAGCTTCATTATTGACTCGATTGAAGTTGGAAGGAACTTGTAGCTTCATTCCAGACTCGTTTAAAGTTGAAAACAACTTGTAGCTTCATTTTCGGTTGTTTGAAAGTGGAATCAACTTGTAGTTTCATTCTTGACTCGTTTGAGCCTGTAAACAACTTGTAGCATAATTATTGACTAGATTGAAGTTGGAAACAACTTGTAGCTTCATTCTAGACTCGTTTAAAGTTGAAAAGTGGAAAAAACAACTTGTAACTTCATACCAGACTCGTTTGAAGTTGAAAATTACTTGTATCTTCATTTTAAGTTGTTTAAATTAAGAATCAACTTGTAGTTTCATTCTTCACTCGTTGAGCTTGGAAACAACTTGTAGCTTCATTATTGACTCGATTAAAGTTGGAAACAACTTGTAGCTTCATTCCAAACTCGTTTGAAGTTGAAAACAACTTGTGGCTTCATTTTCGGTAGTTTGAAAGTGGAATCAACTTGTAGTTTCATTCTTCACTCGTTTGAGCCTCTAAACAACTTGTAGCTTAATTATTGACTAGATTGAAGTTGGAAACAACTTGTAGCTTCATTCTAGACTCGTTTACAGTTGAAAAGTGGAAAACAACTTGTAACTTCATACCAGACTCGTTTGAAGTTGAAAATTACTTTATCTTCATTTTAAGTTGTTTAAATTAAGAATCAACTTGTAGTTTCATTCTTCACTCGTTTGAGCTTGGAAACAACTTGTAGCTTCATTATTGACTCGATTGAAGTTGGAAACAACTTGTAGCTTCATTCCAGACTCGTTTGAAGTTGAAAACAACTTGTAGCTTCATTTTCGGTTGTTTGAAAGTGGAATCAACTTGTAGTTTCATTCTTCACTCGTTTGAGCCTATAAACAACTTGTAGCTTAATTATTGACTAGATTGAAGTTGGAAACGACTTGTAGCCTCATTCTAGACTCGTTTAAAGTTGAAAAGTGGAAAACAACTTGTAACTTCATACCAGACTCGTTTGAAGTTGAAAATTACTTGTATCTTCATTTTAAGTTGTTTAAATTAAGAATCAACTTGTAGTTTCATTATTGACTTGTTTGAGCCTGGAAATAGCTTGTAGCTTCATTATTGACTCGATTGAAGTTGGAAAGAACTTGTAGCTTCATTCCAGACTCGTTTAAAGTTGAAAACAAGTTGTAGCTTTATTTTCGGTTGTTTGAAAGTGGAATCAACTTGTAGTTTCATTCTTGACTCGTTTGAGCCTGTAAACAACTTGTAGCATAATTATTGACTAGATTGAAGTTGGAAACAACTTGTAGCTTCATTCTAGACTCGTTTAAAGTTGAAAAGTGGAAAAAACAACTTGTAACTTCATACCAGACTCGTTTGAAGTTGAAAATTACTTGTATCTTCATTTTAAGTTGTTTAAATTAAGAATCAACTTGTAGTTTTATTCTTGACTCGTTTGAGCCTTGAAACAACTTGTAGCTTCATTATTGACTCGATTAAAGTTGGAAACAACTTGTAGCTTCATTCCACACTCGTTTGAAGTTGAAAACAACTTGTGGCTTCATTTTCGGTAGTTTGAAAGTGGAATCAACTTGTAGTTTCATTCTTCACTCGTTTGAGCCTATAAACAACTTGTAGCTTAATTATTGACTAGATTGAAGTTGG
Organism: Daucus carota subsp. sativus; assembly: GCF_001625215.2. Classification (NCBI taxonomy): domain Eukaryota; kingdom Viridiplantae; phylum Streptophyta; class Magnoliopsida; order Apiales; family Apiaceae; genus Daucus; species Daucus carota. The sequence continues at coordinate 30,189,484 of NC_030383.2, forward strand.
AAACAACTTGTAGCTTCATTCTAGACTCGTTTACAGTTGAAAAGTGGAAAAGAACTTGTAACTTCATACCAGACTCGTTTGAAGTTGAAAATTACTTGTATCTTCATTTTAAGTTGTTTAAATTAAGAATCAACTTGTAGTTTCATTCTTCACTCGTTTGAGCTTGGAAACAACTTGTAGCTTCATTATTGACTCGATTGAAGTTGGAAACAACTTGTAGCTTCATTCCAGACTCGTTTGAAGTTGAAAACAACTTGTAGCTTCATTTTCGGTTGTTTGAAAGTGGAATCAACTTGTAGTTTCATTCTTCACTCGTTTGAGCCTATAAACAACTTGTAGCTTAATTATTGACTAGATTGAAGTTGGAAACAACTTGTAGCCTCATTCTAGACTCGTTTAAAGTTGAAAAGTGGAAAACAACTTGTAACTTCATACCAGACTCGTTTGAAGTTGAAAATTACTTGTATCTTCATTTTAAGTTGTTTAAATTAAGAATCAACTTGTAGTTTCATTATTGACTAGTTTGAGCCTGGAAACAACTTGTAGCTTCATTATTAACTCGATTGAAGTTGGAAAGAACTTGTAGCTTCATTCCAGACTCGTTTAAAGTTGAAAACAACTTGTAGCTTCATTTTTGGTTGTTTGAAAGTGGAATCAACTTGTAGTTTCATTCTTGACTCGTTTGAGCCTGTAAACAACTTGTAGCATAATTATTGACTAGATTGAAGTTGGAAACAACTTGTAGCTTCATTCTAGACTCGTTTAAAGTTGAAAAGTGGAAAAAACAACTTGTAACTTCATACCAGACTCGTTTGAAGTTAAAAATTACTTGTATCTTCATTTTAAGTTGTTTAAATTAAGAATCAACTTGTAGTTTCATTCTTGACTCGTTTGAGCCTGGAAACAACTTGTAGCTTCATTATTGACTCGATTGAAGTTGGAAATAACTTGTAGCTTCATTCCAGACTCGTTTGAAGTTGAAAACAACTTGTACCTTCATTTTCGGTTGTTTGAAAGTGGAATCAACTTGTGGTTTCATTCCTCACTCGTTTGAGCCTATAAACAACTTGTAGCTTAATTATTGACTAGATTGAAGTTGGAAACAACTTGAATCTTCATTCGAGACTCGTTTAAAGTTGAAAAGTGGAAAACAACTTGTAACTTCATACCAGACTCGTTTGAAGTTGAAAATTACTTGTATCTTCATTTTAAGTTGTTTAAATTAAGAATCAACTTGTAGTTTCATTCTTGACTCGTTTGAGCCTTGAAACAACTTGTAGCTTCATTATTGACACGATTAATGTTGGAAACAACTTGTAGCTTCATTCCAGACTCGTTTGAAGTTGAAAACAACTTGTAGCTTCATTTTCGGTTGTTTGAAAGTGGAATCAACTTGTAGTTTCATTCTTCACTCGTTTGAGCCTATAAACAACTTGTAGCTTAATTATTGACTAGATTGAAGTTGGAAACAACTTGTAGCCTCATTCTAGACTCGTTTAAAGTTGAAAAGTGGAAAACAACTTGTAACTTCATACCAGACTCGTTTGAAGTTGAAAATTACTTGTATCTTCATTTTAAGTTGTTTAAATTAAGAATCAACTTGTAGTTTCATTATTGACTTGTTTGAGCCTGGAAACAGCTTGTAGCTTCATTATTGACTCGATTGAAGTTGGAAGGAACTTGTAGCTTCATTCCAGACTCGTTTAAAGTTGAAAACAACTTGTAGCTTCATTTTCGGTTGTTTGAAAGTGGAATCAACTTGTAGTTTCATTCTTGACTCGTTTGAGCCTGTAAACAACTTGTAGCATAATTATTGACTAGATTGAAGTTGGAAACAACTTGTAGCTTCATTCTAGACTCGTTTAAAGTTGAAAAGTGGAAAAAACAACTTGTAACTTCATACCAGACTCGTTTGAAGTTGAAAATTACTTGTATCTTCATTTTAAGTTGTTTAAATTAAGAATCAACTTGTAGTTTCATTCTTCACTCGTTTGAGCTTGGAAACAACTTGTAGCTTCATTATTGACTCGATTAAAGTTGGAAACAACTTGTAGCTTCATTCCAAACTCGTTTGAAGTTGAAAACAACTTGTGGCTTCATTTTCGGTAGTTTGAAAGTGGAATCAACTTGTAGTTTCATTCTTCACTCGTTTGAGCCTCTAAACAACTTGTAGCTTAATTATTGACTAGATTGAAGTTGGAAACAACTTGTAGCTTCATTCTAGACTCGTTTACAGTTGAAAAGTGGAAAACAACTTGTAACTTCATACCAGACTCGTTTGAAGTTGAAAATTACTTTATCTTCATTTTAAGTTGTTTAAATTAAGAATCAACTTGTAGTTTCATTCTTCACTCGTTTGAGCTTGGAAACAACTTGTAGCTTCATTATTGACTCGATTGAAGTTGGAAACAACTTGTAGCTTCATTCCAGACTCGTTTGAAGTTGAAAACAACTTGTAGCTTCATTTTCGGTTGTTTGAAAGTGGAATCAACTTGTAGTTTCATTCTTCACTCGTTTGAGCCTATAAACAACTTGTAGCTTAATTATTGACTAGATTGAAGTTGGAAACGACTTGTAGCCTCATTCTAGACTCGTTTAAAGTTGAAAAGTGGAAAACAACTTGTAACTTCATACCAGACTCGTTTGAAGTTGAAAATTACTTGTATCTTCATTTTAAGTTGTTTAAATTAAGAATCAACTTGTAGTTTCATTATTGACTTGTTTGAGCCTGGAAATAGCTTGTAGCTTCATTATTGACTCGATTGAAGTTGGAAAGAACTTGTAGCTTCATTCCAGACTCGTTTAAAGTTGAAAACAAGTTGTAGCTTTATTTTCGGTTGTTTGAAAGTGGAATCAACTTGTAGTTTCATTCTTGACTCGTTTGAGCCTGTAAACAACTTGTAGCATAATTATTGACTAGATTGAAGTTGGAAACAACTTGTAGCTTCATTCTAGACTCGTTTAAAGTTGAAAAGTGGAAAAAACAACTTGTAACTTCATACCAGACTCGTTTGAAGTTGAAAATTACTTGTATCTTCATTTTAAGTTGTTTAAATTAAGAATCAACTTGTAGTTTTATTCTTGACTCGTTTGAGCCTTGAAACAACTTGTAGCTTCATTATTGACTCGATTAAAGTTGGAAACAACTTGTAGCTTCATTCCACACTCGTTTGAAGTTGAAAACAACTTGTGGCTTCATTTTCGGTAGTTTGAAAGTGGAATCAACTTGTAGTTTCATTCTTCACTCGTTTGAGCCTATAAACAACTTGTAGCTTAATTATTGACTAGATTGAAGTTGGAAACAACTTGTAGCTTCATTCTAGACTCGTTTACAGTTGAAAAGTGGAAAAGAACTTGTAACTTCATACCAGACTCGTTTGAAGTTGAAAATTACTTGTATCTTCATTTTAAGTTGTTTAAATTAAGAATCAACTTGTAGTTTCATTCTTCACTCGTTTGAGCTTGGAAACAACTTGTAGCTTCATTATTGACTCGATTGAAGTTGGAAACAACTTGTAGCTTCATTCCAGACTCGTTTGAAGTTGAAAACAACTTGTAGCTTCATTTTCGGTTGTTTGAAAGTGGAATCAACTTGTAGTTTCATTCTTCACTCGTTTGAGCCTATAAACAACTTGTAGCTTAATTATTGACTAGATTGAAGTTGGAAACAACTTGTAGCCTCATTCTAGACTCGTTTAAAGTTGAAAAGTGGAAAACAACTTGTAACTTCATACCAGACTCGTTTGAAGTTGAAAATTACTTGTATCTTCATTTTAAGTTGTTTAAATTAAGAATCAACTTGTAGTTTCATTATTGACTTGTTTGAGCCTGGAAACAACTTGTAGCTTCATTATTAACTCGATTGAAGTTGGAAAGAACTTGTAGCTTCATTCCAGACTCGTTTAAAGTTGAAAACAACTTGTAGCTTCATTTTTGGTTGTTTGAAAGTGGAATCAACTTGTAGTTTCATTCTTGACTCGTTTGAGCCTGTAAACAACTTGTAGCATAATTATTGACTAGATTGAAGTTGGAAACAACTTGTAGCTTCATTCTAGACTCGTTTAAAGTTGAAAAGTGGAAAAAACAACTTGTAACTTCATACCAGACTCGTTTGAAGTTAAAAATTACTTGTATCTTCATTTTAAGTTGTTTAAATTAAGAATCAACTTGTAGTTTCATTCTTGACTCGTTTGAGCCTGGAAACAACTTGTAGCTTCATTATTGACTCGATTGAAGTTGGAAATAACTTGTAGCTTCATTCCAGACTCGTTTGAAGTTGAAAACAACTTGTAGCTTCATTTTCGGTTGTTTGAAAGTGGAATCAACTTGTGGTTTCATTCCTCACTCGTTTGAGCCTATAAACAACTTGTAGCTTAATTATTGACTAGATTGAAGTTGGAAACAACTTGAATCTTCATTCGAGACTCGTTTAAAGTTGAAAAGTGGAAAACAACTTGTAACTTCATACCAGACTCGTTTGAAGTTGAAAATTACTTGTATCTTCATTTTAAGTTGTTTAAATTAAGAATCAACTTGTAGTTTCATTCTTGACTCGTTTGAGCCTTGAAACAACTTGTAGCTTCATTATTGACACGATTAATGTTGGAAACAACTTGTAGCTTCATTCCAGACTCGTTTGAAGTTGAAAACAACTTGTAGCTTCATTTTCGGTTGTTTGAAAGTGGAATCAACTTGTAGTTTCATTCTTCACTCGTTTGAGCCTATAAACAACTTGTAGCTTAATTATTGACTAGATTGAAGTTGGAAACAACTTGTAGCCTCATTCTAGACTCGTTTAAAGTTGAAAAGTGGAAAACAACTTGTAACTTCATACTAGACTCGTTTGAAGTTGAAAATTACTTGTATCTTCATTTTAAGTTGTTTAAATTAAGAATCAACTTGTAGTTTCATTATTGACTTTTTTGAGCCTGGAAACAACTTGTAGCTTCATTATTGACTCGATTGAAGTTGGAAAGAACTTGTAGCTTCATTCTAGACTCGTTAAAGTTGAAAACAACTTGTACCTTCATTTTCGGTTGTTTGAAAGTGGAATCAACTTGTAGTTTCATTCTTGACTCGTTTGAGCATGTAAACAACTTGTAGCATAATTATTGACTAGATTGAAGTTGGAAACAACTTGTAGCTTCATTCTAGACTCGTTTAAAGTTGAAAAGTGGAAAAAACAACTTGTAACTTCATACCAGACTCGTTTGAAGTTGAAAATTACTTGTATCTTCATTTTAAGTTGTTTAAATTAAGAATCAACTTGTAGTTTCATCCTTGACTCGTTTGAGCCTGGAAACAACTTGTAGCTTAATTATTGACTAGATTGAAGTTGGAAACAACTTGTTGCTTCATTCTAGACTCGTTTAAAGTTGAAAAGTGGAAAAAACAACTTGTAACTTCATAGCAGACTCGTTTGAAGTTGAAAATTACTTGTATCTTCATTTTAAGTTGTTTAAATTAAGTATCAACTTGTAGTTTCATTCTTGACTCGTTTGAGCTTGGAAACAACTTGTAGCTTCATTATTGACTCGATTGAAGTTGGAAACAACTTGTAGCTTCATTCCAGACTCGTTTGAAGTTGAAAACAACTTGTAGCTTCATTTTCGGTTGTTTGAAAGTGGAATCAACTTGTAGTTTCATTCTTCACTCGTTTGAGCCTATAAACAACTTGTAGTTTAATTATTGACTAGATTGAAGTTGGAAACAACTTGTAGCCTCATTCTAGACTCGTTTAAAGTTGAAAAGTGGAAAACAACTTGTAACTTCATACCAGACTCGTTTGAAGTTGAAAATTACTTGTATCTTCATTTTAAGTTGTTTAAATTAAGAATCAACTTGTAGTTTCATTATTGACTTGTTTGAGCCTGGAAACAACTTGTAGCTTCATTATTGACTCGATTGAAGTTGGAAAGAACTTGTAGCTTCATTCCAGACTCGTTTAAAGTTGAAAACAACTTGTAGCTTCATTTTCGGTTGTTTGAAAGTGGAATCAACTTGTAGTTTCATTCTTGACTCGTTTGAGCCTGTAAACAACTTGTAGCATAATTATTGACTAGATTGAAGTTGGAAACAACTTGTAGCTTCATTCTAGACTCGTTTAAAGTTGAAAAGTGGAAAAAACAACTTGTAACTTCATACCAGACTCGTTTGAAGTTGAAAATTACTTGTATCTTCATTTTAAGTTGTTTAAATTAAGAATCAACTTGTAGTTTCATTCTTGACTCGTTTGAGCCTGGAAACAACTTGTAGCTTCATTATTGACTCGATTGAAGTTGGAAACAACTTGTAGCTTCATTCCAGACTCGTTTGAAGTTGAAAACAACTTGTAGCTTCATTTTCGGTTGTTTGAAAGTGGAATCAACTTGTGGTTTCATTCCTCACTCGTTTGAGCCTATAAACAACTTGTAGCTTAATTATTGACTAGATTGAAGTTGGAAACAACTTGAATCTTCATTCGAGACTCGTTTAAAGTTGAAAAGTGGAAAACAACTTGTAACTTCATACCAGACTCGTTTGAAGTTGAAAATTACTTGTATCTTCATTTTAAGTTGTTTAAATTAAGAATCAACTTGTAGTTTCATTCTTGACTCGTTTGAGCCTTGAAACAACTTGTAGCTTCATTATTGACTCGATTAATGTTGGAAACAACTTGTAGCTTCATTCCAGACTCGTTTGAAGTTGAAAACAACTTGTAGCTTCATTTTCGGTTGTTTGAAAGTGGAATCAACTTGTAGTTTCATTCTTCACTCGTTTGAGCCTATAAACAACTTGTAGCTTAATTATTGACTAGATTGAAGTTGGAAACAACTTGTAGCTTCATTCTAGACTCGTTTAAAGTTGAAAAGTGGAAAACAACTTGTAACTTCATACCAGACTCGTTTGAAGTTGAAAATTACTTGTATCTTCATTTTAAGTTGTTTAAATTAAGAATCAACTTGTAGTTTCATTATTGACTTGTTTGAGCCTGGAAACAACTTGTAGCTTCATTATTGACTCGATTGAAGTTGGAAAGAACTTGTAGCTTCATTCCAGACTCGTTTAAAGTTGAAAACAACTTGTAGCTTCATTTTCGGTTGTTTGAAAGTGGAATCAACTTGTAGTTTCATTCTTGACTCGTTTGAGCCTGTAAACAACTTGTAGCATAATTATTGACTAGATTGAAGTTGGAAACAACTTGTAGCTTCATTCTAGACTCGTTTAAAGTTGAAAAGTGGAAAAAACAACTTGTAACTTCATACCAGACTCGTTTGAAGTTGAAAATTACTTGTATCTTCATTTTAAGTTGTTTAAATTAAGAATCAACTTGTAGTTTCATCCTTGACTCGTTTGAGCCTGGAAACAACTTGTAGCTTAATTATTGACTAGATTGAAGTTGGAAACAACTTGTAGCTTCATTCTAGACTCGTTTAAAGTTGAAAAGTGGAAAAAACAACTTGTAACTTCATACCAGACTCGTTTGAAGTTGAAAATTACTTGTATCTTCATTTTAAGTTGTTTAAATTAAGAATCAACTTGTAGTTTCATTCTTGACTCGTTTGAGCCTGGAAACAACTTGTAGCTTCATTATTGACTCGATTGAAGTTGGAAACAACTTGTAGCTTCATTCCAGACTCGTTTGAAGTTGAAAACAACTTGTAGCTTTATTTTCGGTTGTTTGAAAGTGGAATCAACTTGTAGTTTCATTCTTCACTCGTTTGAGCCTATAAACAACTTGTAGCTTAATTATTGACTAGATTGAAGTTGGAAACAACTTGTAGCCTCATTCTAGACTCGTTTAAAGTTGAAAAGTGGAAAACAATTTGTAACTTCATACCAGACTCGTTTGAAGTTGAAAATTACTTCTATCTTCATTTTAAGTTGTTTAAATTAAGAATCAACTTGTAGTTTCATCCTTGACTCGTTTGAGCCTGGAAACAACTTGTAGCTTAATTATTGACTAGATTGAAGTTGGAAACAACTTGTAGCTTCATTCTAGACTCGTTTAAAGTTGAAAAGTGGAAAAAACAACTTGTAACTTCATACCAGACTCGTTTGAAGTTGAAAATTACTTGTATCTTCATTTTAAGTTGTTTAAATTAAGAATCAACTTGTAGTTTCATTCTTGACTCGTTTGAGCCTGGAAACAACTTGTAGCTTAATTATTGACTAGATTGAAGTTGGAAACAACTTGTAGCTTCATTCTAGACTCGTTTAAAGTTGAAAAGTGGAAAAAACAACTTGTAACTTCATACCAGACTCGTTTGAAGTTGAAAATTACTTGTATCTTCATTTTAAGTTGTTTAAATTAAGAATCAACTTGTAGTTTCATCCTTGACTCGTTTGAGCCTGGAAACAACTTGTAGCTTAATTATTGACTAGATTGAAGTTGGAAACAACTTGTAGCTTCATTCTAGACTCGTTTAAAGTTGAAAAGTGGAAAAAACAACTTGTAACTTCATACCAGACTCGTTTGAAGTTGAAAATTACTTGTATCTTCATTTTAAGTTGTTTAAATTAAGAATCAACTTGTAGTTTCATTCTTGACTCGTTTGAGCCTGGAAACAACTTGTAGCTTCATTATTGACTCGATTGAAGTTGGAAACAACTTGTAGCTTCATTCCAGACTCGTTTGAAGTTGAAAACAACTTGTAGCTTTATTTTCGGTTGTTTGAAAGTGGAATCAACTTGTAGTTTCATTCTTCACTCGTTTGAGCCTATAAACAACTTGTAGCTTAATTATTGACTAGATTGAAGTTGGAAACAACTTGTAGCCTCATTCTAGACTCGTTTAAAGTTGAAAAGTGGAAAACAACTTGTAACTTCATACCAGACTCGTTTGAAGTTGAAAATTACTTGTATCTTCATTTTAAGTTGTTTAAATTAAGAATCAACTTGTAGTTTCATCCTTGACTCGTTTGAGCCTGGAAACAACTTGTAGCTTAATTATTGACTAGATTGAAGTTGGAAACAACTTGTAGCTTCATTCTAGACTCGTTTAAAGTTGAAAAGTGGAAAAAACAACTTGTAACTTCATACCAGACTCGTTTGAAGTTGAAAATTACTTGTATCTTCATTTTAAGTTGTTTAAATTAAGAATCAACTTGTAGTTTCATTCTTGACTCGTTTGAGCCTGGAAACAACTTGTAGCTTAATTATTGACTAGATTGAAGTTGGAAACAACTTGTAGCTTCATTCTAGACTCGTTTAAAGTTGAAAAGTGGAAAAAACAACTTGTAACTTCATACCAGACTCGTTTGAAGTTGAAAATTACTTGTATCTTCATTTTAAGTTGTTTAAATTAAGAATCAACTTGTAGTTTCATTCTTGACTCGTTTGAGCCTGGAAACAACTTGTAGCTTAATTATTGACTAGATTGAAGTTGGAAACAACTTGTAGCTTCATTTTAGACTCGTTTAAAGTTGAAAACAACTTGTAGCTTCATTTTCGGTTGTTTGAAAGTGGAATCAACTTGTAGTTTCATTCTTGACTCGTTTGAGCCTGTAAACAACTTGTAGCATAATTATTGACTAGATTGAAGTTGGAAACAACTTGTAGCTTCATTCTAGACTCGTTTAAAGTTGAAAAGTGGAAAAAACAACTTGTAACTTCATACCAGACTCGTTTGAAGTTGAAAATTACTTGTATCTTCATTTTAAGTTGTTTAAATTAAGAATCAACTTGTAGTTTCATTCTTGACTCGTTTGAGCCTGGAAACAACTTGTAGCTTCATTAGTGACTCGATTGAAGTTGGAAACAACTTGTAGCTTCATTCCAGACTCGTTTGAAGTTGAAAACAACTTGTAGCTTCATTTTCGGTTGTTTGAAAGTGGAATCAACTTGTAGTTTCATTCTTCACTCGTTTGAGCCTATAAACAACTTGTAGCTTAATTATTGACTAGATTGAAGTTGGAAACAACTTGTAGCCTCATTCTAGACTCGTTTAAAGTTGAAAAGTGGAAAACAACTTGTAACTTCATACCAGACTCGTTTGAAGTTGAAAATTACTTGTATCTTCATTTTAAGTTGTTTAAATTAAGAATCAACTTGTAGTTTCATTCTTGACTCGTTTGAGCCTGGAAACAACTTGTAGCTTAATTATTGACTAGATTGAAGTTGGAAACAACTTGTAGCTTCATTCTAGACTCGTTTAAAGTTGAAAAGTGGAAAAAACAACTTGTAACTTCATACCAGACTCGTTTGAAGTTGAAAATTACTTGTATCTTCATTTTAAGTTGTTTAAATTAAGAATCAACTTGTAGTTTCATTCTTGACTCGTTTGAGCCTGGAAACAACTTGTAGCTTCATTATTGACTCGATTGAAGTTGGAAACAACTTGTAGCTTCATTCCAGACTCGTTTGAAGTTGAAAACAACTTGTAGCTTCATTTTCGGTTGTTTGAAAGTGGAATCAACTTGTAGTTTCATTCTTCACTCGTTTGAGCCTATAAACAACTTGTAGCTTAATTATTGACTAGATTGAAGTTGGAAACAACTTGTAGCCTCATTCTAGACTCGTTTAAAGTTGAAAAGTGGAAAACAACTTGTAACTTCATACCAGACTCGTTTGAAGTTGAAAATTACTTGTATCTTCATTTTAAGTTGTTTAAATTAAGAATCAACTTGTAGTTTCATCCTTGACTCGTTTGAGCCTGGAAACAACTTGTAGCTTAATTATTGACTAGATTGAAGTTGGAAACAACTTGTAGCTTCATTCTAGACTCGTTTAAAGTGGAAAAGTGGAAAAAACAACTTGTAACTTCATACCAGACTCGTTTGAAGTTGAAAATTACTTGTATCTTCATTTTAAGTTGTTTAAATTAAGAATCAACTTGTAGTTTCATTCTTGACTCGTTTGAGCCTGGAAACAACTTGTAGCTTCATTATTGACTCGATTGAAGTTGGAAACAACTTGTAGCTTCATTCCAGACTCGTTTGAAGTTGAAAACAACTTGTAGCTTCATTTTCGGTTGTTTGAAAGTGGAATCAACTTGTAGTTTCATTCTTCACTCGTTTGAGCCTATAAACAACTTGTAGCTTAATTATTGACTAGATTGAAGTTGGAAACAACTTGTAGCCTCATTCTAGACTCGTTTAAAGTTGAAAAGTGGAAAACAACTTGTAACTTCATACCAGACTCGTTTGAAGTTGAAAATTACTTGTATCTTCATTTTAAGTTGTTTAAATTAAGAATCAACTTGTAGTTTCATTCTTGACTCGTTTGAGCCTGGAAACAACTTGTAGCTTCATTATTGACTCGATTGAAGTTGGAAACAACTTGTAGCTTCATTCCAGACTCGTTTGAAGTTGAAAACAACTTGTAGCTTCATTTTCGGTTGTTTGAAAGTGGAATCAACTTGTAGTTTCATTCTTCACTCGTTTGAGCCTATAAACAACTTGTAGCTTAATTATTGACTAGATTGAAGTTGGAAACAACTTGTAGCCTCATTCTAGACTCGTTTAAAGTTGAAAAGTGGAAAACAACTTGTAACTTCATACCAGACTCGTTTGAAGTTGAAAATTACTTGTATCTTCATTTTAAGTTGTTTAAATTAAGAATCAACTTGTAGTTTCATTATTGACTTGTTTGAGCCTGGAAACAACTTGTAGCTTCATTATTGACTCGATTGAAGTTGGAAAGAACTTGTAGCTTCATTCCAGACTCGTTTAAAGTTGAAAACAACTTGTAGCTTCATTTTCGGTTGTTTGAAAGTGGAATCAACTTGTAGTTTCATTCTTGACTCGTTTGAGCCTGTAAACAACTTGTAGCATAATTATTGACTAGATTGAAGTTGGAAACAACTTGTAGCTTCATTCTAGACTCGTTTAAAGTTGAAAAGTGGAAAAAACAACTTGTAACTTCATACCAGACTCGTTTGAAGTTGAAAATTACTTGTATCTTCATTTTAAGTTGTTTAAATTAAGAATCAACTTGTAGTTTCATTCTTGACTCGTTTGAGCCTGGAAACAACTTGTAGCTTCATTATTGACTCGATTGAAGTTGGAAACAACTTGTAGCTTCATTCCAGACTCGTTTGAAGTTGAAAACAACTTGTAGCTTCATTTTCGGTTGTTTGAAAGTGGAATCAACTTGTAGTTTCATTCTTCACTCGTTTGAGCCTATAAACAACTTGTAGCTTAATTATTGACTAGATTGAAGTTGGAAACAACTTGTAGCCTCATTCTAGACTCGTTTAAAGTTGAAAAGTGGAAAACAACTTGTCACTTCATACCAGACTCGTTTGAAGTTGAAAATTACTTGTATCTTCATTTTAAGTTGTTTAAATTAAGAATCAACTTGTAGTTTCATTCTTGACTCGTTTGAGCCTGGAAACAACTTGTAGCTTAATTATTGACTAGATTGAAGTTGGAAACAACTTGTAGCTTCATTCTAGACTCGTTTAAAGTTGAAAAGTGGAAAAAACAACTTTTAACTTCATACCAGACTCGTTTGAAGTTGAAAATTACTTGTATCTTCATTTTAAGTTGTTTAAATTAAGAATCAACTTGTAGTTTCATTCTTGACTCGTTTGAGCCTGGAAACAACTTGTAGCTTCATTATTGACTCGATTGAAGTTGGAAACAACTTGTAGCTTCATTCCAGACTCGTTTGAAGTTGAAAACAACTTGTAGCTTCATTTTCGGTTGTTTGAAAGTGGAATCAACTTGTAGTTTCATTCTTCACTCGTTTGAGCCTATAAACAACTTGTAGCTTAATTATTGACTAGATTGAAGTTGGAAACAACTTGTAGCCTCATTCTAGACTCGTTTAAAGTTGAAAAGTGGAAAACAACTTGTAACTTCATACCAGACTCGTTTGAAGTTGAAAATTACTTGTATCTTCATTTTAAGTTGTTTAAATTAAGAATCAACTTGTAGTTTCATCCTTGACTCGTTTGAGCCTGGAAACAACTTGTAGCTTAATTATTGACTAGATTGAAGTTGGAAACAACTTGTAGCTTCATTCTAGACTCGTTTAAAGTGGAAAAGTGGAAAAAACAACTTGTAACTTCATACCAGACTCGTTTGAAGTTGAAAATTACTTGTATCTTCATTTTAAGTTGTTTAAATTAAGAATCAACTTGTAGTTTCATTCTTGACTCGTTTGAGCCTGGAAACAACTTGTAGCTTCATTATTGACTCGATTGAAGTTGGAAACAACTTGTAGCTTCATTCCAGACTCGTTTGAAGTTGAAAACAACTTGTAGCTTCATTTTCGGTTGTTTGAAAGTGGAATCAACTTGTAGTTTCATTCTTCACTCGTTTGAGCCTATAAACAACTTGTAGCTTAATTATTGACTAGATTGAAGTTGGAAACAACTTGTAGCCTCATTCTAGACTCGTTTAAAGTTGAAAAGTGGAAAACAACTTGTAACTTCATACCAGACTCGTTTGAAGTTGAAAATTACTTGTATCTTCGTTTTAAGTTGTTTAAATTAAGAATCAACTTGTAGTTTCATCCTTGACTCGTTTGAGCCTGGAAACAACTTGTAGCTTAATTATTGACTAGATTGAAGTTGGAAACAACTTGTAGCTTCATTCTAGACTCGTTTAAAGTTGAAAAGTGGAAAAAACAACTTGTAACTTCATACCAGACTCGTTTGAAGTTGAAAATTACTTGTATCTTCATTTTAAGTTGTTTAAATTAAGAATCAACTTGTAGTTTCATTCTTGACTCGTTTGAGCCTGGAAACAACTTGTAGCTTCATTATTGACTCGATTGAAGTTGGAAACAACTTGTAGCTTCATTCCAGACTCGTTTGAAGTTGAAAACAACTTGTAGCTTCATTTTCGGTTGTTTGAAAGTGGAATCAACTTGTGGTTTCATTCTTCACTCGTTTGAGCCTATAAACAACTTGTAGCTTAATTATTGACTAGATTGAAGTTGGAAACAACTTGTAGCCTCATTCTAGACTCGTTTAAAGTTGAAAAGTGGAAAACAACTTGTAACTTCATACCAGACTCGTTTGAAGTTGAAAATTACTTGTATCTTCATTTTAAGTTGTTTAAATTAAGAATCAACTTGTAGTTTCATTATTGACTTGTTTGAGCCTGGAAACAACTTGTAGCTTCATTATTGACTCGATTGAAGTTGGAAAGAACTTGTAGCTTCATTCCAGACTCGTTTAAAGTTGAAAACAACTTGTAGCTTCATTTTCGGTTGTTTGAAAGTGGAATCAACTTGTAGTTTCATTCTTGACTCGTTTGAGCCTGTAAACAACTTGTAGCATAATTATTGACTAGATTGAAGTTGGAAACAACTTGTAGCTTCATTCTAGACTCGTTTAAAGTTGAAAAGTGGAAAAAACAACTTGTAACTTCATACCAGACTCGTTTGAAGTTGAAAATTACTTGTATCTTCATTTTAAGTTGTTTAAATTAAGAATCAACTTGTAGTTTCATTCTTGACTCGTTTGAGCCTGGAAACAACTTGTAGCTTCATTATTGACTCGATTGAAGTTGGAAACAACTTGTAGCTTCATTCCAGACTCGTTTGAAGTTGAAAACAACTTGTAGCTTCATTTTCGGTTGTTTGAAAGTGGAATCAACTTGTAGTTTCATTCTTCACTCGTTTGAGCCTATAAACAACTTGTAGCTTAATTATTGACTAGATTGAAGTTGGAAACAACTTGTAGCCTCATTCTAGACTCGTTTAAAGTTGAAAAGTGGAAAACAACTTGTAACTTCATACCAGACTCGTTTGAAGTTGAAAATTACTTGTATCTTCATTTTAAGTTTTAAATTAAGAATCAACTTGTAGTTTCATCCTTGACTCGTTTGAGCCTGGAAACAACTTGTAGCTTAATTATTGACTAGATTGAAGTTGGAAACAACTTGTAGCTTCATTCTAGACTCGTTTAAAGTTGAAAAGTGGAAAAAACAACTTGTAACTTCATACCAGACTCGTTTGAAGTTGAAAATTACTTGTATCTTCATTTTAAGTTGTTTAAATTAAGAATCAACTTGTAGTTTCATCCTTGACTCGTTTGAGCCTGGAAACAACTTGTAGCTTAATTATTGACTAGATTGAAGTTGGAAACAACTTGTAGCTTCCTTCTAGACTCGTTTAAAGTTGAAAAGTGGAAAAAACAACTTGTAACTTCATACCAGACTCGTTTGAAGTTGAAAATTACTTGTATCTTCATTTTAAGTTGTTTAAATTAAGAATCAACTTGTAGTTTCATTCTTGACTCGTTTGAGCCTGGAAACAACTTGTAGCTTCATTATTGACTCGATTGAAGTTGGAAACAACTTGTAGCTTCATTCCAGACTCGTTTGAAGTTGAAAACAACTTGTAGCTTCATTTTCGGTTGTTTGAAAGTGGAATCAACTTGTAGTTTCATTCTTCACACGTTTGAGCCTATAAACAACTTGTAGCTTAATTATTGACTAGATTGAAGTTGGAAACAACTTGTAGCCTCATTCTAGACTCGTTTAAAGTTGAAAAGTGGAAAACAACTTGTAACTTCATACCAGACTCGTTTGAAGTTGAAAATTACTTGTATCTTCATTTTAAGTTGTTTAAATTAAGAATCAACTTGTAGTTTCATTATTGACTTGTTTGAGCCTGGAAACAACTTGTAGCTTCATTATTGACTCGATTGAAGTTGGAAAGAACTTGTAGCTTCATTCCAGACTCGTTTAAAGTTGAAAACAACTTGTAGCTTCATTTTCGGTTGTTTGAAAGTGGAATCAACTTGTAGTTTCATTCTTGACTCGTTTGAGCCTGTAAACAACTTGTAGCATAATTATTGACTAGATTGAAGTTGGAAACAACTTGTAGCTTCATTCTAGACTCGTTTAAAGTTGAAAAGTGGAAAAAACAACTTGTAACTTCATACCAGACTCGTTTGAAGTTGAAAATTACTTGTATCTTCATTTTAAGTTGTTTAAATTAAGAATCAACTTGTAGTTTCATTCTTGACTCGTTTGAGCCTGGAAACAACTTGTAGCTTCATTATTGACTCGATTGAAGTTGGAAACAACTTGTAGCTTCATTCCAAACTCGTTTGAAGTTGAAAACAACTTGTAGCTTCATTTTCGGTTGTTTGAAAGTGGAATCAACTTGTAGTTTCATTCTTCACTCGTTTGAGCCTATAAACAACTTGTAGCTTAATTATTGACTAGATTGAAGTTGGAAACAACTTGTAGCCTCATTCTAGACTCGTTTAAAGTTGAAAAGTGGAAAACAACTTGTAACTTCATACCAGACTCGTTTGAAGTTGAAAATTACTTGTATCTTCATTTTAAGTTGTTTAAATTAAGAATCAACTTGTAGTTTCATCCTTGACTCGTTTGAGCCTGGAAACAACTTGTAGCTTAATTATTGACTAGATTGAAGTTGGAAACAACTTGTAGCTTCATTCTAGACTCGTTTAAAGTTGAAAAGTGGAAAAAACAACTTGTAACTTCATACCAGACTCGTTTGAAGTTGAAAATTACTTGTATCTTCATTTTAAGTTGTTTAAATTAAGAATCAACTTGTAGTTTCATTCTTGACTCGTTTGAGCCTGGAAACAACTTGTAGCTTAATTATTGACTAGATTGAAGTTGGAAACAACTTGTAGCTTCATTCTAGACTCGTTTAAAGTTGAAAAGTGGAAAAAACTGTTAGTATTGGTGTCCTAGAGACAATACTATTGTGTTCTATCGTAGACATTTATGGATTATGTTATATTGATTATGGAATAAATATTTATTGTGTCTTTATTTACTGCGTAATAAATTGAAAGCATAATAAATGTCCTTGGAATATTATATGTAATTCTATATCTCTAAGTACGTGACTTAGAAATGAGATTATGAGAATAATATCAATATTCCTAAATGTCCCTAGTCGAGTATCATTGTTAAGGGACAATAATGATGCATTAAGACTAGTATGTTTGTTGACTGATGATCACATCTCATTGATCATAGGTATAGTGATGCTAAAGTCAAGAACATAAGTGCATGTATCGACACATGGCACTGGAATGACCCACCGTGAGATTTTACATGTTAATAAGTGTCATTAGAAATTCTCACTGTGATAATGATGTAATGATCCTCTGACTTGATATCATTATATTTCTATATGAGAATTAATATACTTTGGTTGCACTAAAAGTTACCTTTGACCGGGTAATGATGAAATGTACATTGGGTATATTATGAATCGTATGAGAAATATGAATGATCTAGAAAGGATTTAACCCTCCTATTTTAGGAGTGATATTATTGGCCTCTTGATTGAGTGAGACTATAAAATGCATGGCCGTGCTCAAATATTGATTTGTTTAATAGTCTACTCATTGATCAAGGAAATTCGGATTAGACGATGAAGAGGATGACACAATACATGCCTTGAGTCTGATCTATAATATAAGGTTAAAGGGATTATATTACATTGTACATTATTCACAAAAGGTTTAATTGAATCACCAATTATTATTATTACTTGGGTAGTAGCAATGATGTATTAGTAGATGCCGCTCATTGTTTATAATTTTATTATTAGATATTAAAATTATAGCCAGCGTAATAATAACCTAAAGGGTCACACACTTTGAACGTTTAAAGGAGTTTTAATTTAAATTCTGAATTTAAATTAAATGATTAAGTTCGAAATAAATTATTTAATTGAGCCAGTCTTAATTAAGTAATTAGAATTTCGAATTTAATATTAAAACCAAAATCGGATTAGGTTTGGAGAAGCCCAAATCCGATTAGGGTTTGGCCCATCTATCTCTCTTCCCTATAAATACATAATGATGTATTGTTTTAGGGTTAAGTAACATAAAATTCGTTTTATTATAAAACCCTAGCAGCTCTACATCAAGAGAGGCTAGAGAGAGAGAGAGAGAGGCTGCATTCGGCTAGTACCGGCTCCGGTGATCTTTGGCGATCAGACGTTCGTGTGGACTGCTTAGAGACGCGATCCTTAGACGAGGGCTGCGTGGTGATTGCTTGTTCCGGACCTCCATCTTTCGCTAACGTAAAGCTTCAACAAGGTATTATCTCGTATCTCCATGATCAGCCGTTCTTTATAGATGGATCCTCGGGTTAGGGTTTCGGATTTTTTTTTTATTTTACGTCGATTATCCGCTGCGTTTGTTTCCCCGAAACCCAACAAAAACAACTTGTAACTTCATACCAGACTCGTTTGAAGTTGAAAATTACTTGTATCTTCATTTTAAGTTGTTTAAATTAAGAATCAACTTGTAGTTTCATTCTTGACTCGTTTGAGCCTGGAAACAACTTGTAGCTTCATTATTGACTCGATTGAAGTTGGAAACAACTTGTAGCTTCATTCCAGACTCGTTTGAGGTTGAAAACAACTTGTAGCTTCATTTTCGGTTGTTTGAAAGTGGAATCAACTTGTAGTTTCATTCTTCACTCGTTTGAGCCTATAAACAACTTGTAGCTTAATTATTGACTAGATTGAAGTTGGAAACAACTTGTAGCCTCATTCTAGACTCGTTTAAAGTTGAAAAGTGGAAAACAACTTGTAACTTCATACCAGACTCGTTTGAAGTTGAAAATTACTTGTATCTTCATTTTAAGTTGTTTAAATTAAGAATCAACTTGTAGTTTCATCCTTGACTCGTTTGAGCCTGGAAACAACTTGTAGCTTAATTATTGACTAGATTGAAGTTGGAAACAACTTGTAGCTTCATTCTAGACTCGTTTAAAGTTGAAAAGTGGAAAAAACAACTTGTAACTTCATACCAGACTCGTTTGAAGTTGAAAATTACTTGTATCTTCATTTTAAGTTGTTTAAATTAAGAATCAACTTGTAGTTTCATTCTTGACTCGTTTGAGCCTGGAAACAACTTGTAGCTCCATTATTGACTCGATTGAAGTTGGAAACAACTTGTAGCTTCATTCCAGACTCGTTTGAAGTTGAAAACAACTTGTAGCTTCATTTTCGGTTGTTTGAAAGTGGAATCAACTTGTAGTTTCATTCTTCACTCGTTTGAGCCTATAAACAACTTGTAGCTTATTTATTGACTAGATTGAAGTTGGAAACAACTTGTAGCCTCATTCTAGACTCGTTTAAAGTTGAAAAGTGGAAAACAACTTGTAACTTCATACCAGACTCGTTTGAAGTTGAAAATTACTTGTATCTTCATTTTAAGTTGTTTAAATTAAGAATCAACTTGTAGTTTCATTATTGACTTGTTTGAGCCTGGAAACAATTGTAGCTTCATTATTGACTGATAGAATATATTTTTATATATATTCTATATGATTTTATTCTCATATTTAATTATATTTTGCACTGATTTGGATAATTATTTAATAGATTTTATTGTTTTATTGTAGGAAATAAAGAATTCCAAGTTGAGAAGGATTTGGAGATAAATTAGCTATTTTGGAGCCAAATTCTATTAAAATTCGGATTTATTGGGTTCTACCCAATTTCTACACTAATTGGGCCATATCTTGAGTTCCGGATGTCGGATTTGGACGATCTTACAGCCCACGCGAAGCCCTTGGAATTATCTTTAATTTGGAGACAGTCCAAGAAGCAAAATCCGAGCAGAAAAGCCTGTAAACTGAAGCCCAAATACAGCTGCGAATTTTAAAGGATAATCCTACTTGATTTTGGATTTCTATTGGGATATTAGTTTTAAATATTAAAAGACTTTATATTATTAGATATAGGATTAGTTTTATCATTGTACAATATTAGAGTAGGTTAGGTTTAGAGAGAAACTTACAGAGGAGGCTACGACTTTCTTGGATGACAACAATGAAGGTTAATAAAGGTTTTCTTCTATAGTTTTCTTCTCTTTTGTTATTAGTTTTATTATGTCTTATGATTGTCTTAGTTGTTTTACTTGTTTAATTAGTATCGAGTAGTGTGTTCTAGGGCTTAAGGGGAAGCCATGTTTGCATTATGATGTTGGCATGATTTTACAGTGATTTGTTTGATTGGTTAATTCTAATTGATATGTTTTAATATTGATTTGTGTAATCGGCCGATATCATGAATTGATTCTATGCGAATAGGAGTATAATCGAGAGATATACTACTAGAGGCACACATACAATTAGCAGAATTGAATTTGAGTGCGAGAGCATCATTGGATTTCTGAAAGCGTTAATACTCGAGAGAGATTAACCTTGCTTTAATTACCTGATTAATCGAATTACTAAAAGTGATTATACGTGTAATCATGTTTCGAGAGTGTTGATACTTGAGAGAGATTAACGTACTCTTGTTATTTGACCACTTTAATTGCTTTAGCTTAGAGCCAGTCATTGTGTGAGAATGGTGGACCTGATTGCCCTAGACTTTTAACATATTATTTTAGTGTCTTTTTAGTTAGTGTAATTTAATTGTTTTAGTTAGTTAGTTAAAATATCTTTGATAATCGTTTTGATTCGGAAACAATTGAGTATAACTGAATAGAATTGATAGCATCTGTCTCCTTGAGGATACGACCCGCATTTGCCAGTCTGCACTACAACAGACACCGTGCGCTTGCGGTTAGTTATAAAATAACACATCAAGTTTTTGGCGCCGCTGCCGGGGAGACGGCTAGTTCTATTAGTTTTATTTGGTTATTTAGATTGTTTTCTTTGCCTCCTTGGGACTTCCGTTCCAAGTGAGGTAGATTTTACTACGTTTCTTGGCTTTGTTGTGTTTTCAGGTTTATAATGGAGGAAGTTGATAATTTTGCACTACTATCTTCCATGGTTGAGGCATATACTCGTGACTATGCCTCATCGAATGTTACAGAGCCTACTTCACGTCCAATGAGTATCAATGAGATGTCACAAGTTGCCCCTAAGACTTACAACTTCTGTCAAGTTTGTGGTGTTCAGGGACATTATGATTATGAATGCGACTACAATGTCTTTAATTCTCATAATGCTCAATCGGGACATGTGAGTGATTTTCAAGAAGAACATGGGTACAATCGGTACTTTGATTCTTGTGATCAACAATGGGTGGATCAACCAGATTTCTCTTTTATGGAAAACAATTTTCAAAATTTCTCATATCATGATCAACAACAATTTCAGCAACATCGTTATGAAGAACCACCACTACAGCAATATGATCAGTTTGAGGAGGAATATCATCAACCTCAATATGAGCAACCTCAGTTTCAGCAGTATCACTATTCTCCACTTCAACAAGAGCTACAGGTTCCTTTAACCAATGTAGATGTGCCATCGTATCAGACGAATGAGGTATGTGATATGTTGATATATATGACCAAGAGTTTTGAGGATGGTATCATGAACTTCCGGAAATGCATTGAAGAGAGTACCATGATGATTAAAGAATTAAAAGCTGAACAACTGATGATGGAGGATCAAATTGCACAATTGTCCAGTTCTTCTTCTACATGGCAAACCGAATCCTCTCTACCTCCATGTCTTCAAGTTGAAGATGACATAAATACTATCATTCTTTCAAGTGATGAAGACTATGATAGTTTTTCGATCTGTGATGATCATGCACCTATTGATAAAGGGGAGGATCATGTCATTGCCAATGAAATTGTTGATATTGTGGACCATGTGCGTGATGATGAGCTAAGTGAAGAAAGCAATATCGAGTTGGTAGCAGTTTCTCCACCGCCTTGTGTGCTTAAATTACCATTCTCGAAAGGAATCAACTTAATCAAGGCAGATCAACAATTTGATATGGAAAACTTTGCTTTTACTCGGACCTCTGCTCCCATATTTGAGAACACATGTTTTAAAGTTGACGTGATGATTGTCCAAGATGAGATTTCTCAGAATTTGTCCTATGCTCCATTTCAAAAGGCTCTTACATCTCTAGTCTCGGAAGAAGGTGTTTGCAATATTGACTTTTTATTCATCGAAGCAAGAAAAAGCCAAGAGATTCAACTAACTCCTGCGAAAGTGAGGAGTTCAGAAAAACCACCACCAGAGCCTCCACCTCATGTGAATATCAAGGGAGTTCAATCTTTTGATGGATGTGAATTCTATCGCTGCTTTATCACAAAGTTCTCCAAATCTATGAAATATATTGATCAGTTGTTGTATCTTGATGCGACAATTAATTTTATTAATGCTTGTTTGGAGACTTTCTGCAGGATAAAGACAACATTTGATGCTAAGGATTTTATTTTTGGTGGTGAGGTCATGTTTGAGAAAGCGGAAACTCCGCCTTTTATAGATTCTTTTTGGAGGTAAAAAGTCAAGCTAATGACTTTAAAAAAGCGCTACTTGGGAGGCAACCCAAGGTCCCTATTAGTTAATATATTATATAATATATTTTTGTATTTTTTTTAGGAGCTTAGAAATTTTATTTTCATTTTTTTTCTACTCCCATAAGATACCTTGATGAATTTGTGTGAAGTGTTTCAGATATAAAAAGGCAATATATTGAGCTTGTAGGATGAATGCATGAGAGGGAAGGAAGAAAAAAAAAAAAACGAAAAAAAAAAGAAAAGAAAACAAGCTGCTCTGTGCTTAAAAGAAAGAGCTGCAGTGCTCTAACAGGGAGCTGCGGCTCCCGACCTACTGGAACAGCTATGGCAGTAGATAAAGAAGAAGAAAAAATGTGAAGGGAACTAAGACCCACGGCTCCGTATTACATACTTGCGGCTCAATATCTACTATTTTATACAATTGAGGAGATGATCTACAGAGCTGCGGCTCTGCTGTGCTCTAGCCACGGCTCCGCGATCTTCTGGTCCTGAATTCTTTTTTCTGCAGCAGCAAGCGATTACAAACCTAATGGGCCTCGCTCAAGCCCAGTCCGTATGTTTGTGTATCTTCAGCCTAACAGCCCATTCCAAGCCCAGTACAGGGGTGTCCAACGTTCCTGCTCTCCAAGAGAATCTCAGCAACAGAGGTCCTTGCGGTGTTTAAAAAAGAAACGAGGCTGCCTGGAGTTGAACACTAGACCTCTGGTGTGTTTTATGAGCAACCCTCCAACCGCTGAGACAACTTAC
This sequence comes from Daucus carota subsp. sativus, assembly GCF_001625215.2. Taxonomy (NCBI): domain Eukaryota; kingdom Viridiplantae; phylum Streptophyta; class Magnoliopsida; order Apiales; family Apiaceae; genus Daucus; species Daucus carota. Next base: position 30,212,393 of record NC_030383.2, read on the forward strand.
TCATCTATTCAAAAGGTGCATCCACTTGAATAAATATTTGACAAGCCAGAATCAATTCACCACCACCTAATGGCAATCCAGGGGAGTTTCTTTTCAACTTTTATATATATTATATTTTATATATGTTCATTGAGGACAATGAACCACTTTAGTGTGGGGATGGTTTCTCAATGATAAGAAAAAAAACAAAAAAAAAAATTATATATTTATAAAATTAAAAAAATTAGAAAACAATTGTATATTGCCATGTCTTAAACTTAGGAAATTCATGTTAGTTGCATTTAAATTAGAGCATGTAGTTATGCATTTTTTTAAGTAGTTTTTTTTTTATCTTTTAGTTTGCATAATTTCATGAAAGTATATAATACCAAGTTGATTTCTCATGATGAGTTTATTTGCATGATTTCTTGGCTAGTAATCTTGATCATATGTGATGTCTTGCATGCTTAGAAATTGTTGTGCGGAAATTTTATTTACACTGTAAAATGCTCTAGAGACAAGACCTAGGCTAACTTAATTCTTGAATTTTAGCTATGAGTCGGGCGTAGAATTTTGACTATTCCCTTTTGAGCTTAGAGTATGTAAATCTTAAGTTTAGGGGAGCTTTAAGATGTATATGCCTTTCTTAAAAAAAAAAGAATATTGCAAATAAAGTATCGAGTACTCCTTTGAGATCAACGGGTGGTAAACTTTGAAAGGGACGATCCAGGTACTTGTGCTGGTATTAAGTGCAATTGTACTAGAAATAAAATTTCTTGGTGACTTTTCACAACCCTTGGTTACTGGAGAATTACTTGACTTAAAAATAAAAAAAAAATGAGCTAGCAAAGTCTTACGGTGGTCGTAACTCACTTACCCTGAGAAGCGTCCCGACCTTAGACCGAGCATGAAAAAAAAAAGAATAAAAAAAATATATAGAAAAAAATAAGAGAGGCATAGAAGTTCTTTTGTGATCCTGAGCTGTAGTTGACTCTAATGTAACGAAGCGTTTAAGCATTATTCTGATAAACGACTCATGGTTAAAATTCTGTTGAAGTTTGTTGGTCTCTGTTTTGTTTCACTAGAGAGCATGTTAAGCACACACACGATGCACTCCGTACTTGCAGTGGAAGAGTTGCTTGACTAATGTGTGAGATAGATGAATGCCTTGATTGTTGCATATTCTGAGGATATATATTGACGAGGTTGATGCTTTCATGATTTGTTCTTAGACATATTCATTTAGTTTGCATTCATATTAGTTGCATGTTTAAGGCTTGGTAGAAAATAATGAATTTTGTGGGTAGATTCACTATAAACCCTCACGAGACAAAACTCGTCCTACTAGGGCTGCCTAGGGGTTTAACGGCTTATTGCATATGCTCAATGCAATCGTGTCATCTACGAAAATGGTGTTAGTTAGTTAGGACTTAGATTTTATTTCGCTTATTTGCCCGAGGACGTGCAAAAGCTTAGTGTGGGGATGTTTGATAGAATATATTTTTATATATATTCTATATGATTTTATTCTCATATTTAATTATATTTTGCACTGATTTGGATATTTATTTAATAGATTTTATTGTTTTATTGTAGGAAATAAAGAATTCCAAGTTGAGAAGGATTTGGAGATAAATTAGCTATTTTGGAGCCAAATTCTATTAAAATTCGGATTTATTGGGTTCTACCCAATTTCTACACTAATTGGGCCATATCTTGAGTTCCGGATGTCGGATTTGGACGATCTTACAGCCCACGCGAAGCCCTTGGAATTATCTTTAATTTGGAGACAGTCCAAGAAGCAAAATCCGAGCAGAAAAGCCTGTAAACTGAAGCCCAAATACAGCTGCGAATTTTAAAGGATAATCCTACTTGATTTTGGATTTCTATTGGGATATTAGTTTTAAATATTAAAAGACTTTATATTATTAGATATAGGATTAGTTTTATCATTGTACAATATTAGAGTAGGTTAGGTTTAGAGAGAAACTTACAGAGGAGGCTACGACTTTCTTGGATGACAACAATGAAGGTTAATAAAGGTTTTCTTCTATAGTTTTCTTCTCTTTTGTTATTAGTTTTATTATGTCTTATGATTGTCTTAGTTGTTTTACTTGTTTAATTAGTATCGAGTAGTGTGTTCTAGGGCTTAAGGGGAAGCCATGTTTGCATTATGATGTTGGCATGATTTTACAGTGATTTGTTTGATTGGTTAATTCTAATTGATATGTTTTAATATTGATTTGTGTAATCGGCCGATATCATGAATTGATTCTATGCGAATAGGAGTATAATCGAGAGATATACTACTAGAGGCACACATACAATTAGCAGAATTGAATTTGAGTGCGAGAGCATCATTGGATTTCTGAAAGCGTTAATACTCGAGAGAGATTAACCTTGCTTTAATTACCTGATTAATCGAATTACTAAAAGTGATTATACGTGTAATCATGTTTCGAGAGTGTTGATACTTGAGAGAGATTAACGTACTCTTGTTATTTGACCACTTTAATTGCTTTAGCTTAGAGCCAGTCATTGTGTGAGAATGGTGGACCTGATTGCCCTAGACTTTTAACATATTATTTTAGTGTCTTTTTAGTTAGTGTAATTTAATTGTTTTAGTTAGTTAGTTAAAATATCTTTGATAATCGTTTTGATTCGGAAACAATTGAGTATAACTGAATAGAATTGATAGCATCTGTCTCCTTGAGGATACGACCCGCATTTGCCAGTCTGCACTACAACAGACACCGTGCGCTTGCGGTTAGTTATAAAATAACACATCATTGACTCGATTGAAGTTGGAAAGAACTTGTAGCTTCATTCCAGACTCGTTTAAAGTTGAAAACAACTTGTAGCTTCATTTTCGGTTGTTTGAAAGTGGAATCAACTTGTAGTTTCATTCTTGACTCGTTTGAGCCTGTAAACAACTTGTAGCTTCATTATTGACTCGATTGAAGTTGGAAAGAACTTGTAGCTTCATTCCAGACTCGTTTAAAGTTGAAAACAACTTGTAGCTTCATTTTCGGTTGTTTGAAAGTGGAATCAACTTGTAGTTTCATTCTTGACTCGTTTGAGCCTGTAAACAACTTGTAGCATAATTATTGACTAGATTGAAGTTGGAAACAACTTGTAGCTTCATTCTAGACTCGTTTAAAGTTGAAAAGTGGAAAAAACAACTTGTAACTTCATACCAGACTCGTTTGAAGTTGAAAATTACTTGTATCTTCATTTTAAGTTGTTTAAATTAAGAATCAACTTGTAGTTTCATTCTTGACTCGTTTGAGCCTGGAAACAACTTGTAGCTTCATTATTGACTCGATTGAAGTTGGAAACAACTTGTAGCTTCATTCCAGACTCGTTTGAAGTTGAAAACAACTTGTAGCTTCATTTTCGGTTGTTTGATAGTGGAATCAACTTGTAGTTTCATTCTTCACTCGTTTGAGCCTATAAACAACTTGTAGCTTAATTATTGACTAGATTGAAGTTGGAAACAACTTGTAGCCTCATTCTAGACTCGTTTAAAGTTGAAAAGTGGAAAACAACTTGTAACTTCATACCAGACTCGTTTGAAGTTGAAAATTACTTGTATCTTCATTTTAAGTTGTTTAAATTAAGAATCAACTTGTAGTTTCATCCTTGACTCGTTTGAGCCTGGAAACAACTTGTAGCTTAATTATTGACTAGATTGAAGTTGGAAACAACTTGTAGCTTCATTCTAGACTCGTTTAAAGTTGAAAAGTGGAAAAAACAACTTGTAACTTCATACCAGACTCGTTTGAAGTTGAAAATTACTTGTATCTTCATTTTAAGTTGTTTAAATTAAGAATCAACTTGTAGTTTCATTCTTGACTCGTTTGAGCCTGGAAACAACTTGTAGCTTAATTATTGACTAGATTGAAGTTGGAAACAACTTGTAGCTTCATTCTAGACTCGTTTAAAGTTGAAAAGTGGAAAAAACAACTTGTAACTTCATACCAGACTCGTTTGAAGTTGAAAATTACTTGTATCTTCATTTTAAGTTGTTTAAATTAAGAATCAACTTGTAGTTTCATTCTTGACTCGTTTGAGCCTGGAAACAACTTGTAGCTTCATTATTGACTCGATTGAAGTTGGAAACAACTTGTAGCTTCATTCCAGACTCGTTTGAGGTTGAAAACAACTTGTAGCTTCATTTTCGGTTGTTTGAAAGTGGAATCAACTTGTAGTTTCATTCTTCACTCGTTTGAGCCTATAAACAACTTGTAGCTTAATTATTGACTAGATTGAAGTTGGAAACAACTTGTAGCCTCATTCTAGACTCGTTTAAAGTTGAAAAGTGGAAAACAACTTGTAACTTCATACCAGACTCGTTTGAAGTTGAAAATTACTTGTATCTTCATTTTAAGTTGTTTAAATTAAGAATCAACTTGTAGTTTCATCCTTGACTCGTTTGAGCCTGGAAACAACTTGTAGCTTAATTATTGACTAGATTGAAGTTGGAAACAACTTGTAGCTTCATTCTAGACTCGTTTAAAGTTGAAAAGTGGAAAAAACAACTTGTAACTTCATACCAGACTCGTTTGAAGTTGAAAATTACTTGTATCTTCATTTTAAGTTGTTTAAATTAAGAATCAACTTGTAGTTTCATTCTTGACTCGTTTGAGCCTGGAAACAACTTGTAGCTTAATTATTGACTAGATTGAAGTTGGAAACAACTTGTAGCTTCATTCTAGACTCGTTTAAAGTTGAAAAGTGGAAAAAACAACTTGTAACTTCATACCAGACTCGTTTGAAGTTGAAAATTACTTGTATCTTCATTTTAAGTTGTTTAAATTAAGAATCAACTTGTAGTTTCATTCTTGACTCGTTTGAGCCTGGAAACAACTTGTAGCTTCATTATTGACTCGATTGAAGTTGGAAACAACTTGTAGCTTCATTCCAGACTCGTTTGAAGTTGAAAACAACTTGTAGCTTCATTTTCGGTTGTTTGAAAGTGGAATCAACTTGTAGTTTCATTCTTCACTCGTTTGAGCCTATAAACAACTTGTAGCTTAATTATTGACTAGATTGAAGTTGGAAACAACTTGTAGCCTCATTCTAGACTCGTTTAAAGTTGAAAAGTGGAAAACAACTTGTAACTTCATACCAGACTCGTTTGAAGTTGAAAATTACTTGTATCTTCATTTTAAGTTGTTTAAATTAAGAATCAACTTGTAGTTTCATCCTTGACTCGTTTGAGCCTGGAAACAACTTGTAGCTTAATTATTGACTAGATTGAAGTTGGAAACAACTTGTAGCTTCATTCTAGACTCGTTTAAAGTTGAAAAGTGGAAAAAACAACTTGTAACTTCATACCAGACTCGTTTGAAGTTGAAAATTACTTGTATCTTCATTTTAAGTTGTTTAAATTAAGAATCAACTTGTAGTTTCATCCTTGACTCGTTTGAGCCTGGAAACAACTTGTAGCTTAATTATTGACTAGATTGAAGTTGGAAACAACTTGTAGCTTCATTCTAGACTCGTTTAAAGTTGAAAAGTGGAAAAAACAACTTGTAACTTCATACCAGACTCGTTTGAAGTTGAAAATTACTTGTATCTTCATTTTAAGTTGTTTAAATTAAGAATCAACTTGTAGTTTCATTCTTGACTCGTTTGAGCCTGGAAACAACTTGTAGCTTCATTATTGACTCGATTGAAGTTGGAAACAACTTGTAGCTTCATTCCAGACTCGTTTGAAGTTGAAAACAACTTGTAGCTTCATTTTCGGTTGTTTGAAAGTGGAATCAACTTGTAGTTTCATTCTTCACTCGTTTGAGCCTATAAACAACTTGTAGCTTAATTATTGACTAGATTGAAGTTGGAAACAACTTGTAGCCTCATTCTAGACTCGTTTAAAGTTGAAAAGTGGAAAACAACTTGTAACTTCATACCAGACTCGTTTGAAGTTGAAAATTACTTGTATCTTCATTTTAAGTTGTTTAAATTAAGAATCAACTTGTAGTTTCATTATTGACTTGTTTGAGCCTGGAAACAACTTGTAGCTTCATTATTGACTCGATTGAAGTTGGAAAGAACTTGTAGCTTCATTCCAGACTCGTTTAAAGTTGAAAACAACTTATCAACTTGTAGTTTCATTCTTGACTCGTTTGAGCCTGTAAACAACTTGTAGCATAATTATTGACTAGATTGAAGTTGGAAACAACTTGTAGCTTCATTCTAGACTCGTTTAAAGTTGAAAAGTGGAAAAAACAACTTGTAACTTCATACCAGACTCGTTTGAAGTTGAAAATTACTTGTATCTTCATTTTAAGTTGTTTAAATTAAGAATCAACTTGTAGTTTCATTCTTGACTCGTTTGAGCCTGGAAACAACTTGTAGCTTCATTATTGACTCGATTGAAGTTGGAAACAACTTGTAGCTTCATTCCAGACTCGTTTGAAGTTGAAAACAACTTGTAGCTTCATTTTCGGTTGTTTGAAAGTGGAATCAACTTGTGGTTTCATTCCTCACTCGTTTGAGCCTATAAACAACTTGTAGCTTAATTATTGACTAGATTGAAGTTGGAAACAACTTGAATCTTCATTCGAGACTCGTTTAAAGTTGAAAAGTGGAAAACAACTTGTAACTTCATACCAGACTCGTTTGAAGTTGAAAATTACTTGTATCTTCATTTTAAGTTGTTTAAATTAAGAATCAACTTGTAGTTTCATTCTTGACTCGTTTGAGCCTTGAAACAACTTGTAGCTTCATTATTGACTCGATTAATGTTGGAAACAACTTGTAGCTTCATTCCAGACTCGTTTGAAGTTGAAAACAACTTGTAGCTTCATTTTCGGTTGTTTGAAAGTGGAATCAACTTGTAGTTTCATTCTTCACTCGTTTGAGCCTATAAACAACTTGTAGCTTAATTATTGACTAGATTGAAGTTGGAAACAACTTGTAGCCTCATTCTAGACTCGTTTAAAGTTGAAAAGTGGAAAACAACTTGTAACTTCATACCAGATTCGTTTGAAGTTGAAAATTACTTGTATCTTCATTTTAAGTTGTTTAAATTAAGAATCAACTTGTAGTTTCATTATTGACTTGTTTGAGCCTGGAAACAACTTGTAGCTTCATTATTGACTCGATTGAAGTTGGAAAGAACTTGTAGCTTTATTCCAGACTCGTTTAAAGTTGAAAACAACTTGTAGCTTCATTTTCGGTTGTTTGAAAGTGGAATCAACTTGTAGTTTCATTCTTGACTCGTTTGAGCCTGTAAACAACTTGTAGCATAATTATTGACTAGATTGAAGTTGGAAACAACTTGTAGCTTCATTCTAGACTCGTTTAAAGTTGAAAAGTGGAAAAAACAACTTGTAACTTCATACCAGACTCGTTTGAAGTTGAAAATTACTTGTATCTTCATTTTAAGTTGTTTAAATTAAGAATCAACTTGTAGTTTCATCCTTGACTCGTTTGAGCCTGGAAACAACTTGTAGCTTAATTATTGACTAGATTGAAGTTGGAAACAACTTGTAGCCTCATTCTAGACTCGTTTAAAGTTGAAAAGTGGAAAACAACTTGTAACTTCATACCAGACTCGTTTGAAGTTGAAAGTTACTTGTATCTTCATTTTAAGTTGTTTAAATTAAGAATCAACTTGTAGTTTTATTCTTGACTCGTTTGAGCCTTGAAACAACTTGTAGCTTCATTATTGACTCGATTAAAGTTGGAAACAACTTATAGCTTCATTCCAAACTCGTTTGAAGTTGAAAACAACTTGTGGCTTCATTTTCGGTAGTTTGAAAGTGGAATCAACTTGTAGTTTCATTCTTCACTCGTTTGAGCCTCTAAACAACTTGTAGCTTAATTATTGACTAGATTGAAGTTGGAAACAACTTGTAACTTCATTCTAGACTCGTTTACAGTTGAAAAGTGGAAAACAACTTGTAACTTCATACCAGACTCGTTTGAAGTTGAAAATTACTTGTATCTTCATTTTAAGTTGTTTAAATTAAGAATCAACTTGTAGTTTCATTCTTCACTCGTTTGAGCTTGGAAACAACTTGTAGCTTCATTATTGACTCGATTGAAGTTGGAAACAACTTGTAGCTTCATTCCAGACTCGTTTGAAGTTGAAAACAACTTGTAGCTTCATTTTCGGTTGTTTGAAAGTGGAATCAACTTGTAGTTTCATTCTTCACTCGTTTGAGCCTATAAACAACTTGTAGCTTAATTATTGACTAGATTGAAGTTGGAAACAACTTGTAGCCTCATTCTAGACTCGTTTAAAGTTGAAAAGTGGAAAACAACTTGTAACTTCATACCAGACTCGTTTGAAGTTGAAAATTACTTGTATCTTCATTTTAAGTTGTTTAAATTAAGAATCAACTTGTAGTTTCATCCTTGACTCGTTTGAGCCTGGAAACAACTTGTAGCTTAATTATTGACTAGATTGAAGTTGGAAACAACTTGTAGCTTCATTCTAGACTCGTTTAAAGTTGAAAAGTGGAAAAAACAACTTGTAACTTCATACCAGACTCGTTTGAAGTTGAAAATTACTTGTATCTTCATTTTAAGTTGTTTAAATTAAGAATCAACTTGTAGTTTCATTCTTGACTCGTTTGAGCCTGGAAACAACTTGTAGCTTCATTATTGACTCGATTGAAGTTGGAAACAACTTGTAGCTTCATTCCAGACTCGTTTGAAGTTGAAAACAACTTGTAGCTTCATTTTCGGTTGTTTGAAAGTGGAATCAACTTGTAGTTTCATTCTTCACTCGTTTGAGCCTATAAACAACTTGTAGCTTAATTATTGACTAGATTGAAGTTGGAAACAACTTGTAGCCTCATTCTAGACTCGTTTAAAGTTGAAAAGTGGAAAACAACTTGTAACTTCATACCAGACTCGTTTGAAGTTGAAAATTACTTGTATCTTCATTTTAAGTTGTTTAAATTAAGAATCAACTTGTAGTTTCATTATTGACTTGTTTGAGCCTGGAAACAACTTGTAGCTTCATTATTGACTCGATTGAAGTTGGAAAGAACTTGTAGCTTCATTCCAGACTCGTTTAAAGTTGAAAACAACTTATCAACTTGTAGTTTCATTCTTGACTCGTTTGAGCCTGTAAACAACTTGTAGCATAATTATTGACTAGATTGAAGTTGGAAACAACTTGTAGCTTCATTCTAGACTCGTTTAAAGTTGAAAAGTGGAAAAAACAACTTGTAACTTCATACCAAACTCGTTTGAAGTTGAAAATTACTTGTATCTTCATTTTAAGTTGTTTAAATTAAGAATCAACTTGTAGTTTCATTCTTGACTCGTTTGAGCCTGGAAACAACTTGTAGCTTCATTATTGACTCGATTGAAGTTGGAAACAACTTGTAGCTTCATTCCAGACTCGTTTGAAGTTGAAAACAACTTGTAGCTTCATTTTCGGTTGTTTGAAAGTGGAATCAACTTGTGGTTTCATTCCTCACTCGTTTGAGCCTATAAACAACTTGTAGCTTAATTATTGATTAGATTGAAGTTGGAAACAACTTGAATCTTCATTCGAGACTCGTTTAAAGTTGAAAAGTGGAAAACAACTTGTAACTTCATACCAGACTCGTTTGAAGTTGAAAATTACTTGTATCTTCATTTTAAGTTGTTTAAATTAAGAATCAACTTGTAGTTTCATTCTTGACTCGTTTGAGCCTTGAAACAACTTGTAGCTTCATTATTGACTCGATTAATGTTGGAAACAACTTGTAGCTTCATTCCAGACTCGTTTGAAGTTGAAAACAACTTGTAGCTTCATTTTCGGTTGTTTGAAAGTGGAATCAACTTGTAGTTTCATTCTTCACTCGTTTGAGCCTATAAACAACTTGTAGCTTAATTATTGACTAGATTGAAGTTGGAAACAACTTGTAGCCTCATTCTAGACTCGTTTAAAGTTGAAAAGTGGAAAACAACTTGTAACTTCATACCAGACTCGTTTGAAGTTGAAAATTACTTGTATCTTCATTTTAAGTTGTTTAAATTAAGAATCAACTTGTAGTTTCATTATTGACTTGTTTGAGCCTGGAAACAACTTGTGGCTTCATTATTGACTCGATTGAAGTTGGAAAGAACTTGTAGCTTTATTCCAGACTCGTTTAAAGTTGAAAACAACTTGTAGCTTCATTTTCGGTTGTTTGAAAGTGGAATCAACTTGTAGTTTCATTCTTGACTCGTTTGAGCCTGTAAACAACTTGTAGCATAATTATTGACTAGATTGAAGTTGGAAACAACTTGTAGCTTCATTCTAGACTCGTTTAAAGTTGAAAAGTGGAAAAAACAACTTGTAACTTCATACCAGACTCGTTTGAAGTTGAAAATTACTTGTATCTTCATTTTAAGTTGTTTAAATTAAGAATCAACTTGTAGTTTCATCCTTGACTCGTTTGAGCCTGGAAACAACTTGTAGCTTAATTATTGACTAGATTGAAGTTGGAAACAACTTGTAGCCTCATTCTAGACTCGTTTAAAGTTGAAAAGTGGAAAACAACTTGTAACTTCATACCAGACTCGTTTGAAGTTGAAAGTTACTTGTATCTTCATTTTAAGTTGTTTAAATTAAGAATCAACTTGTAGTTTTATTCTTGACTCGTTTGAGCCTTGAAACAACTTGTAGCTTCATTATTGACTCGATTAAAGTTGGAAACAACTTATAGCTTCATTCCAAACTCGTTTGAAGTTGAAAACAACTTGTGGCTTCATTTTCGGTAGTTTGAAAGTGGAATCAACTTGTAGTTTCATTCTTCACTCGTTTGAGCCTCTAAACAACTTGTAGCTTAATTATTGACTAGATTGAAGTTGGAAACAACTTGTAGCTTCATTCTAGACTCGTTTACAGTTGAAAAGTGGAAAACAACTTGTAACTTCATACCAGACTCGTTTGAAGTTGAAAATTACTTGTATCTTCATTTTAAGTTGTTTAAATTAAGAATCAACTTGTAGTTTCATTCTTCACTCGTTTGAGCTTGGAAACAACTTGTAGCTTCATTATTGACTCGATTGAAGTTGGAAACAACTTGTAGCTTCATTCCAGACTCGTTTGAAGTTGAAAACAACTTGTAGCTTCATTTTCAGTTGTTTGAAAGTGGAATCAACTTGTAGTTTCATTCTTCACTCGTTTGAGCCTATAAACAACTTGTAGCTTAATTATTGACTAGATTGAAGTTGGAAACAACTTGTAGCCTCATTCTAGACTCGTTTAAAGTTGAAAAGTGGAAAACAACTTGTAACTTCATACCAGACTCGTTTGAAGTTGAAAATTACTTGTATCTTCATTTTAAGTTGTTTAAATTAAGAATCAACTTGTAGTTTCATTATTGACTTGTTTGAGCCTGGAAACAGCTTGTAGCTTCATTATTGACTCGATTGAAGTTGGAAAGAACTTGTAGCTTCATTCCAGACTCGTTTAAAGTTGAAAACAACTTGTAGCTTCATTTTCGGTTGTTTGAAAGTGGAATCAACTTGTAGTTTCATTCTTGACTCGTTTGAGCCTGTAAACAACTTGTAGCATAATTATTGACTAGATTGAAGTTGGAAACAACTTGTAGCTTCATTCTAGACTCGTTTAAAGTTGAAAAGTGGAAAAAACAACTTGTAACTTCATACCAGACTCGTTTGAAGTTGAAAATTACTTGTATCTTCATTTTAAGTTGTTTAAATTAAGAATCAACTTGTAGTTTCATTATTGACTTGTTTGAGCCTGGAAACAGCTTGTAGCTTCATTATTGACTCGATTGAAGTTGGAAAGAACTTGTAGCTTCATTCCAGACTCGTTTAAAGTTGAAAACAACTTGTAGCTTCATTTTCGGTTGTTTGAAAGTGGAATCAACTTGTAGTTTCATTCTTGACTCGTTTGAGCCTGTAAACAACTTGTAGCATAATTATTGACTAGATTGAAGTTGGAAACAACTTGTAGCCTCATTCTAGACTCGTTTAAAGTTGAAAAGTGGAAAACAACTTGTAACTTCATACCAGACTCGTTTGAAGTTGAAAATTACTTGTATCTTCATTTTAAGTTGTTTAAATTAAGAATCAACTTGTAGTTTTATTCTTCACTCGTTTGAGCCTTGAAACAACTTGTAGCTTCATTATTGACTCGATTAAAGTTGGAAACAACTTGTAGCTTCATTCCAAACTCGTTTGAAGTTGAAAACAACTTGTGGCTTCATTTTCGGTAGTTTGAAAGTGGAATCAACTTGTAGTTTCATTCTTCACTCGTTTGAGCCTCTAAACAACTTGTAGCTTAATTATTGACTATATTGAAGTTGGAAACAACTTGTAGCTTCATTCTAGACTCGTTTACAGTTGAAAAGTGGAAAACAACTTGTAACTTCATACCAGACTCGTTTGAAGTTGAAAATTACTTGTATCTTCATTTTAAGTTGTTTAAATTAAGAATCAACTTGTAGTTTCATTCTTGACTCGTTTGAGCCTTGAAACAACTTGTAGCTTCATTATTGACTCGATTAATGTTGGAAACAACTTAGCTTCATTCCAGACTCGTTTGAAGTTGAAAACAACTTGTCGCTTCATTTTCGGTTGTTTGAAAGTGGAATCAACTTGTAGTTTCATTCTTCACTCGTTTGAGCCTATAAACAACTTTTAGCTTAATTATTGACTAGATTGAAGTTGGAAACAACTTGTAGCCTCATTCTAGACTCGTTTAAAGTTGAAAAGTGGAAAACAACTTGTAACTTCATTCCAGACTCGTTTGAAGTTGAAAATTACTTGTATCTTCATTTTAAGTTGTTTAAATTAAGAATCAACTTGTAGTTTCATTATTGACTTGTTTGAGCCTGGAAACAACTTGTAGCTTCATTATTGACTCGATTGAAGTTGGAAAGAACTTGTAGCTTCATTCCAGACCCGTTTAAAGTTGAAAACAACTTGTAGCTTCATTTTCGGTTGTTTGAAAGTGGAATCAACTTGTAGTTTCATTCTTGACTCGTTTGAGCCTGTAAACAACTTGTAGCATAATTATTGACTAGATTGAAGTTGGAAACAACTTGTAGCTTCATTCTAGACTCGTTTAAAGTTGAAAAGTGGAAAAAACAACTTGTAACTTCATACCAGACTCGTTTGAAGTTGAAAATTACTTGTATCTTCATTTTAAGTTGTTTAAATTAAGAATCAACTTGTAGTTTCATCCTTGACTCGTTTGAGCCTGGAAATAACTTGTAGCTTAATTATTGACTAGATTGAAGTTGGAAACAACTTGTAGCCTCATTCTAGACTCGTTTAAAGTTGAAAAGTGGAAAACAACTTGTAACTTCATACCAGACTCGTTTGAAGTTGAAAATTACTTGTATCTTCATTTTAAGTTGTTTAAATTAAGAATCAACTTGTAGTTTCATTATTGACTTGTTTGAGCCTGGAAACAACTTGTAGCTTCATTATTGACTCGATTGAAGTTGGAAAGAACTTGTAGCTTTATTCCAGACTCGTTTAAAGTTGAAAACAACTTGTAGCTTCATTTTCGGTTGTTTGAAAGTGGAATCAACTTGTAGTTTCATTCTTGACTCGTTTGAGCCTGTAAACAACTTGTAGCATAATTATTGACTAGATTGAAGTTGGAAACAACTTGTAGCTTCATTCTAGACTCGTTTAAAGTTGAAAAGTGGAAAAAACAACTTGTAACTTCATACCAGACTCGTTTGAAGTTGAAAATTACTTGTATCTTCATTTTAAGTTGTTTAAATTAAGAATCAACTTGTAGTTTCATCCTTGACTCGTTTGAGCCTGGAAACAACTTGTAGCTTAATTATTGACTAGATTGAAGTTGGAAACAACTTGTAGCCTCATTCTAGACTCGTTTAAAGTTGAAAAGTGGAAAACAACTTGTAACTTCATACCAGACTCGTTTGAAGTTGAAAGTTACTTGTATCTTCATTTTAAGTAGTTTAAATTAAGAATCAACTTGTAGTTTTATTCTTGACTCGTTTGAGCCTTGAAACAACTTGTAGCTTCATTATTGACTCGATTAAAGTTGGAAACAACTTATAGCTTCATTCCAAACTCGTTTGAAGTTGAAAACAACTTGTGGCTTCATTTTCGGTAGTTTGAAAGTGGAATCAACTTGTAGTTTCATTCTTCACTCGTTTGAGCCTCTAAACAACTTGTAGCTTAATTATTGACTAGATTGAAGTTGGAAACAACTTGTAGCTTCATTCTAGACTCGTTTACAGTTGAAAAGTGGAAAACAACTTGTAACTTCATACCAGACTCGTTTGAAGTTGAAAATTACTTGTATCTTCATTTTAAGTTGTTTAAATTAAGAATCAACTTGTAGTTTCATTCTTCACTCGTTTGAGCTTGGAAACAACTTGTAGCTTCATTATTGACTCGATTGAAGTTGGAAACAACTTGTAGCTTCATTCCAGACTCGTTTGAAGTTGAAAACAACTTGTAGCTTCATTTTCGGTTGTTTGAAAGTGGAATCAACTTGTAGTTTCATTCTTCACTCGTTTGAGCCTATAAACAACTTGTAGCTTAATTATTGACTAGATTGAAGTTGGAAACAACTTGTAGCCTCATTCTAGACTCGTTTAAAGTTGAAAAGTGGAAAACAACTTGTAACTTCATACCAGACTCGTTTGAAGTTGAAAATTACTTGTATCTTCATTTTAAGTTGTTTAAATTAAGAATCAACTTGTAGTTTCATTATTGACTTGTTTGAGCCTGGAAACAGCTTGTAGCTTCATTATTGACTCGATTGAAGTTGGAAAGAACTTGTAGCTTCATTCCAGACTCGTTTAAAGTTGAAAACAACTTGTAGCTTCATTTTCGGTTGTTTGAAAGTGGAATCAACTTGTAGTTTCATTCTTGACTCGTTTGAGCCTGTAAACAACTTGTAGCATAATTATTGACTAGATTGAAGTTGGAAACAACTTGTAGCCTCATTCTAGACTCGTTTAAAGTTGAAAAGTGGAAAACAACTTGTAACTTCATACCAGACTCATTTGAAGTTGAAAATTACTTGTATCTTCATTTTAAGTTGTTTAAATTAAGAATCAACTTGTAGTTTTATTCTTCACTCGTTTGAGCCTTGAAACAACTTGTAGCTTCATTATTGACTCGATTAAAGTTGGAAACAACTTGTAGCTTCATTCCAAACTCGTTTGAAGTTGAAAACAACTTGTGGCTTCATTTTCGGTAGTTTGAAAGTGGAATCAACTTGTAGTTTCATTCTTCACTCGTTTGAGCCTCTAAACAACTTGTAGCTTAATTATTGACTATATTGAAGTTGGAAACAACTTGTAGCTTCATTCTAGACTCGTTTACAGTTGAAAAGTGGAAAACAACTTGTAACTTCATACCAGACTCGTTTGAAGTTGAAAATTACTTGTATCTTCATTTTAAGTTGTTTAAATTAAGAATCAACTTGTAGTTTCATTCTTGACTCGTTTGAGCCTTGAAACAACTTGTAGCTTCATTATTGACTCGATTAATGTTGGAAACAACTTAGCTTCATTCCAGACTCGTTTGAAGTTGAAAACAACTTGTCGCTTCATTTTCGGTTGTTTGAAAGTGGAATCAACTTGTAGTTTCATTCTTCACTCGTTTGAGCCTATAAACAACTTTTAGCTTAATTATTGACTAGATTGAAGTTGGAAACAACTTGTAGCCTCATTCTAGACTCGTTTAAAGTTGAAAAGTGGAAAACAACTTGTAACTTCATTCCAGACTCGTTTGAAGTTGAAAATTACTTGTATCTTCATTTTAAGTTGTTTAAATTAAGAATCAACTTGTAGTTTCATTATTGACTTGTTTGAGCCTGGAAACAACTTGTAGCTTCATTATTGACTCGATTGAAGTTGGAAAGAACTTGTAGCTTCATTCCAGACTCGTTTAAAGTTGAAAACAACTTGTAGCTTCATTTTCGGTTGTTTGAAAGTGGAATCAACTTGTAGTTTCATTCTTGACTCGTTTGAGCCTGTAAACAACTTGTAGCATAATTATTGACTAGATTGAAGTTGGAAACAACTTGTAGCTTCATTCTAGACTCGTTTAAAGTTGAAAAGTTGAAAAAACAACTTGTAACTTCATACCAGACTCGTTTGAAGTTGAAAATTACTTGTATCTTCATTTTAAGTTGTTTAAATTAAGAATCAACTTGTAGTTTCATCCTTGACTCGTTTGAGCCTGGAAACAACTTGTAGCTTAATTATTGACTAGATTGAAGTTGGAAACAACTTGTAGCCTCATTCTAGACTCGTTTAAAGTTGAAAAGTGGAAAACAACTTGTAACTTCATACCAGACTCGTTTGAAGTTGAAAATTACTTGTATCTTCATTTTAAGTTGTTTAAATTAAGAATCAACTTGTAGTTTTATTCTTGACTCGTTTGAGCCTTGAAACAACTTGTAGCTTCATTATTGACTCGATTAAAGTTGGAAACAACTTGTAGCTTCATTCCAAACTCGTTTGAAGTTGAAAACAACTTGTGGCTTCATTTTTGGTAGTTTGAAAGTGGAATCAACTTGTAGTTTCATTCTTCACTCGTTTGAGCCTCTAAACAACTTGTAGCTTAATTATTGACTAGATTGAAATTGGAAACAACTTGTAGCTTCATTCTAGACTCGTTTACAGTTGAAAAGTGGAAAACAACTTGTAACTTCATACCAGAGTCGTTTGAAGTTGAAAATTACTTGTATCTTCATTCTAAGTTGTTTAAATTAAGAATCAACTTGTAGTTTCATTATTGACTTGTTTGAGCCTGGAAACAACTTTTAGCTTCATTATTGACTCGATTGAAGTTGGAAAGAACTTGTAGCTTCATTCCAGACTCGTTTAAAGTTGAAAACAACTTGTAGCTTCATTTTCGGTTGTTTGAAAGTGGAATCAACTTGTAGTTTCATTCTTGACTCGTTTGAGCCTGTAACAACTTGTAGCATAATTATTGACTAGATTGAAGTTGGAAACAACTTGTAGCTTCATTCTAGACTCGTTTAAAGTTGAAAAGTGGAAAAAACAACTTGTAACTTCATACCAGACTCGTTTGAAGTTGAAAATTACTTGTATCTTCATTTTAAGTTGTTTAAATTAAGAATCAACTTGTAGTTTCATTCTTGACTCGTTTGAGCCTGGAAACAACTTGTAGCTTCATTATTGACTCGATTGAAGTTGGAAACAACTTGTAGCTTCATTCCAGACTCGTTTGAAGTTGAAAACAACTTGTAGCTTCATTTTCGGTTGTTTGAAAGTGGAATCAACTTGTGGTTTCATTCCTCACTCGTTTGAGCCTATAAACAACTTGTAGCTTAATTATTGACTAGATTGAAGTTGGAAACAACTTGAATCTTCATTCGAGACTCGTTTAAAGTTGAAAAGTGGAAAACAACTTGTAACTTCATACCAGACTCGTTTGAAGTTGAAAATTACTTGTATCTTCATTTTAAGTTGTTTAAATTAAGAATCAACTTGTAGTTTCATTCTTGACTCGTTTGAGCCTTGAAACAACTTGTAGCTTCATTATTGACTCGATTAAAGTTGGAAACAACTTATAGCTTCATTCCAAACTCGTTTGAAGTTGAAAACAACTTGTGGCTTCATTTTCGGTAGTTTGAAAGTGGAATCAACTTGTAGTTTCATTCTTCACTCGTTTGAGCCTCTAAACAACTTGTAGCTTAATTATTGACTAGATTGAAGTTGGAAACAACTTGTAGCTTCATTCTAGACTCGTTTACAGTTGAAAAGTGGAAAACAACTTGTAACTTCATACCAGACTCGTTTGAAGTTGAAAATTACTTGTATCTTCATTTTAAGTTGTTTAAATTAAGAATCAACTTGTAGTTTCATTCTTCACTCGTTTGAGCTTGGAAACAACTTGTAGCTTCATTATTGACTCGATTGAAGTTGGAAACAACTTGTAGCTTCATTCCAGACTCGTTTGAAGTTGAAAACAACTTGTAGCTTCATTTTCGGTTGTTTGAAAGTGGAATCAACTTGTAGTTTCATTCTTCACTCGTTTGAGCCTATAAACAACTTGTAGCTTAATTATTGACTAGATTGAAGTTGGAAACAACTTGTAGCCTCATTCTAGACTCGTTTAAAGTTGAAAAGTGGAAAACAACTTGTAACTTCATACCAGACTCGTTTGAAGTTGAAAATTACTTGTATCTTCATTTTAAGTTGTTTAAATTAAGAATCAACTTGTAGTTTCATTATTGACTTGTTTGAGCCTGGAAACAGCTTGTAGCTTCATTATTGACTCGATTGAAGTTGGAAAGAACTTGTAGCTTCATTCCAGACTCGTTTAAAGTTGAAAACAACTTGTAGCTTCATTTTCGGTTGTTTGAAAGTGGAATCAACTTGTAGTTTCATTCTTGACTCGTTTGAGCCTGTAAACAACTTGTAGCATAATTATTGACTAGATTGAAGTTGGAAACAACTTGTAGCTTCATTCTAGACTCGTTTAAAGTTGAAAAGTGGAAAAAACAACTTGTAACTTCATACCAGACTCGTTTGAAGTTGAAAATTACTTGTATCTTCATTTTAAGTTGTTTAAATTAAGAATCAACTTGTAGTTTCATCCTTGACTCGTTTGAGCCTGGAAACAACTTGTAACTTAATTATTGACTAGATTGAAGTTGGAAACAACTTGTAGCCTCATTCTAGACTCGTTTAAAGTTGAAAAGTGGAAAACAACTTGTAACTTCATACCAGACTCGTTTGAAGTTGAAAATTACTTGTATCTTCATTTTAAGTTGTTTAAATTAAGAATCAACTTGTAGTTTTATTCTTGACTCGTTTGAGCCTTGAAACAACTTGTAGCTTCATTATTGACTCGATTAAAGTTGGAAACTGATAAGTGGATTTTATATCCACTTGGAAGCCTTCGTTTGGACTTAAATGGATGATCTGGCCTCAAGCTTTTGATGTTTTTGATATGTTTTAGTGTGATGTTGTGTAGGTTTCGTTGGAGGAGAACGAAGAGGAGATTCATAGCTTTCATTGAAAAAAAACGGCGAAGCAATCGGTTGCGCGAGTCAAAAGTTATGGACAAAGAAGTGGGCTGCTGAATTGGGGCACCCGCCCCAAATCTGGGGCACCCGCCCCAAACTGGCAGCGAATTTAAGCCCATTGGACCGTTTCTGATCCGTTTCAAGGCCCGATCGCTGGGGAAGTTTAAGAAAGGCTTTGGGGGACTAAAAACACAACCTAGAATCATTCCAAGGAGCACGTGACGGCTACGGAGAAGATCAAGATCGAATTTCATAGCTTTACTTTTGTAATTCTTCGAAGTAGGCGTAACTTTGGATGCTCGTTTCGGATTTGTTCTTAACTCTTATTCTAGTACTTTAACTTTGTTTTTCCCATTCAGTACCATGTTTACATTCGAACCCATGATGATGAGAAGTTCGATTATGAACTAATCATTGTCATGGGATTTTAGCGGATTTATCGATGAATTTCAGTAGTTAATTTGCCTTGTGCATATGTGATGGTTTGATTTCCTCGTATTGGTTGTGCTTATTCGTCTTGGATGCGTAGCTAACATCTAAGATTGCTTGTTAATCTTTATTGAAGCGACAGTGAATATATTGATTTAGAACTTGCCATACGAGCATAGGTTTCGTGTTCGATAACATGACTTGTGATGTGATTTTACCCATCTTGCATCGCCCTATGTAATCTTGATAGATAACTTGTTCTTCAACCGTTATGTTTTCAAATTCTATAGACATATAGGGTCTAAGCATAATTGGTGTCTGTTTACCTTCTATCTTAATTGTGGATGTGTAGCAGTATGGTGCACGGATAACGACAGTTAGCGTGTATCAGTCTCGTGTTATCTGATTAGTTATCAACCATTACAATCGAATAAGGTAGAACTCTGAATGAAGTTGTTAATGAAGCTAGAATCCCATGTTTTATTCTCATTAGTAATTCGTTATTCTCTTAGTTGATAATTCTTAGTTTCATAATTCGAATAGGATTAGTTAAGTATAAAACCAAAAACCCAATTTGATTACTTGTCCAAGCATTAAATAATAATCATACATTGGTGCATAAGTGCATAATTCTGAATACACCAGTCTCTGTGGGAACGAACTTGAATTATATTCTATATTACTTGTGACCACGTACACTTGCGTGATTTTGTGCGAACAAGTTTTTGGCGCCGCTGCCGGGGCACCTGCGCCGTGATGGCAGTGTGCAGCTCCTGGTGTTATAAAAAAAAAAAAAAAAAATTTTCTTCCGTTTTTGTTTAGATCCCAGCCGTGTTCTACTTCTTCTCAGCCCCTATACAATTCAAAATCATAGTAGTAAACCCCAATCTCTACCCAAATCAATTACTAAACACAAAACCCATCTCATCTTCTTCCAATTCCACATCTATACATACCTATACATACAATTCCATACACACCCACAAGCACAATCTCATCTCCTTATTCAAACACACTTGTTCCTAATCCAATTCAAACACTACATTCATATACATTCACCTACTTCCACAATCCTACACCAATTCCTTTCTTTTCTCTAAATCTTCCAAAAATCTCTACACCCACTACACACATTCAAACCTATGGCACCTAAAAGAGCGAGGAGAGCCGAAAGTAGTAGTGTTCGAGCTACATCTACGGATTCATCGAGTTTGGGGGTTGAGGGTGCTAAGTTTACAACTCCGGAGGCTCGAGAGGAGTTTACTCGGCTTTTGGGGAAGCCTATTGCTAAGGAGAGGGGGTTCTTACCGTCACCGGCCGATGGTGAGTTGGTGCAGATGATTCGGAATAGGGGGTGGGAGTCTTTTTGTGAGGCACCGGCACCGGTGCCGATGAGTATTGTGCGGGAGTTTTATGCTAATGCCCGAGCGGATCAAAACGGGTATTCGGTTGTTAGGGGGTTGACTGTGGATTATACCTTGGAGACAATCCAAGCGCTTATAGGGGGCACTGAGATGGAGTCCACTCAGGATGATTGGGTGAGAAAGGACAAACGGAACATTGATTTAGATCAAATTGTCTATGAGCTATGCATTCCGGGTACTACGTGGAAGCGTAATCCGTCGACTAATGTGAGAGCCACTTTCCCTGCCTCTACTATGAACAGGTTTGCTCGAGCTTGGAACCTGTTTATTTGCCATAGTATTATGCCATCGGGACACCACCACGATGTCACGGTCGATCGGGCTATATTGTTGTTTGGGATTCTGAGTGGGAAGTATGTCGATATTGCATACGTCATCCACCAGAACATTATGAGATTTTTGAGGAGTCGCACTGGAGTGGCTATACCTCACGCGACGATAGTGACCAAGTTATGTACTGCAGTGGGTGTTCGGTGGTCAGCAGATGAGCAGTTACAGATGCCGGGTGCCGCTATCGATCATGCTCTTATAGAGCGGTTACCTGAGTGGCAGGGTGGTTATGCCAGTCTTCGAGGATTGGGTTATAGAGATGCCGATGGTAGACGGATGAGAGCACCACCTCCAGTTTCACCAGTTCGAGAGATTGCGGGGCCTTCTGAGCCCGTGGAGAGCTCTGGTACGGGGCGCCGTGGTTTCAGTGATTCACAGTTCAGGCGGCTCGCGAGGCGTATGGATACTATGCATGATATGCATAGCCGTTTTGCGAGGGATTTGACACAGGCGTTGGGGACTGCTTTTCGTGCTACGGGCGTAGACGTTGAGTGGCCTGTGTTCGGTGCAGATATGATGTATCCTCCAGCTGACTCTTCACCCGAGGAGGGTGAGGAGAGTGATCGTTCTGACTCCATATAGGTACATTCGATCCTTTTTATCACCTTCAATGAGGACATTGAATATTTTAAGTTTGGGGGTGGTAATCTAAGGACTAGTAGTAGTGTGTGTTCATATAGGTTGCATGATGCATATAGTTAGCATATTAGCTAGCATATTATCTCATATAGTTTCATATTAGTACGTGTTTTTTTTATATATGCTTGTGTTTAGAATGTGTTAGTAGTTCATATAGTTGCAGTTGCATGAATCATGAAAGTTGTCTTCCAAGTTAATTTCCTATGATGAGTTTATGTGCATAATTTCTTGGCTAGTAGTCTTGCTCATTTGTGATGCCAAGTTACTTGAAAACTGCTTGTGTGGAAATTGTAATTACACTTATGCTCTTGAGATAAGACTTAGACTAACTTATTTCTTGAGTCCTTGCGTTGAGTCGAGCGTAGAGTGTGGATTATTCCCTTTTTGAACTTAGAGTTTGTAAATCTTAAGTTTGGGGGAGTTAAGGGATGAATATGCCTTTCAAAAAAAAAAAAAAAAAAAAAAAAAAAAAAGAAAAAAAAGAACAAAAAAATATCAGGTACTCCTTTGAGATCAATGGGTAAAATGCAATGTCATGTGAAAGGGACGATCCATGTACTTGTGCTGGTATTAAGTGCAAATGTATTAGAATAAGCAAATTCTTGGTGACCTTTCACAACCTTTGATTACTGGAGAATTACTTGATTTAAAAAAAAAAGAGAAAAAAAAAATATAGAAAAAGCAAGTCGAATGGCGGTCGTAACTCACTTACACTGAGAAGCGTCCCAACCTTAGACTTAGCAAGAAAAAAAAAAGAAAAAAAAATAGAAAAAAAATATGAGAGGCATAGGAATTCTTTAGTGACCCTAAATTGTAGTTGACTCTTTAGTAAGAAGTGTTTAAGCCTTATTCTGATTAACGGCTCATAGTGAGGACTCTGTTGAAGTTTGATGGTCTTTGTTTTGTTTCACTAGTGAGTATGCTAGCACACACGATGCACTTCACACTTGTAGTGGAAGAGAACATGGATAAGATGTGAAAGAGATGAATGCCGAGAATGTTGTATATTTTGAGGATGCTAAGTTAACAAGGATTACACTTCATGATTCGCTTAGATGTAGGCATTTAGTTGCATTCATTCATTACCTTATTAGTAATTGTGTGTGTGTCTATGCTTGAGGACAAGCATCGGTTTAAGTTTGGGGGTGTGATAAGTGGATTTTATATCCACTTGGAAGCCTTCGTTTGGACTTAAATGGATGATCTGGCCTCAAGCTTTTGATGTTTTTGATATGTTTTTGTGTGATGTTGTGTAGGTTTCGTTGGAGGATAACGAAGAGGAGATTCATAGCTTTCATTGAAAAAAAACGGCGAAGCAATCGGTTGCGCGAGTCAAAAGTTATGGACAAAGAAGTGGGCTGCTGAATTGGGGCACCCGCCCCAAATCTGGGGCACCCGCCCCAAACTGGCAGCGAATTTAAGCCCATTGGACCGTTTCTGATCCGTTTCAAGGCCCGATCGCTGGGGAAGTTTAAGAAAGGCTTTGGGGGACTAAAAACACAACCTAGAATCATTCCAAGGAGCACGTGACGGCTACGGAGAAGATCAAGATCGAATTTCATAGCTTTACTTTTGTAATTCTTCGAAGTAGGCGTAACTTTGGATGCTCGTTTCGGATTTGTTCTTAACTCTTATTCTAGTACTTTAACTTTGTTTTTCCCATTCAGTACCATGTTTACATTCGAACCCATGATGATGAGAAGTTCGATTATGAACTAATCATTGTCATGGGATTTTAGCGGATTTATCGATGAATTTCAGTAGTTAATTTGCCTTGTGCATATGTGATGGTTTGATTTCCTCGTATTGGTTGTGCTTATTCGTCTTGGATGCGTAGCTAACATCTAAGATTGCTTGTTAATCTTTATTGAAGCGACAGTGAATATATTGATTTAGAACTTGCCATACGAGCATAGGTTTCGTGTTCGATAACATGACTTGTGATGTGATTTTACCCATCTTGCATCGCCCTATGTAATCTTGATAGATAACTTGTTCTTCAACCGTTATGTTTTCAAATTCTATAGACATATAGGGTCTAAGCATAATTGGTGTCTGTTTACCTTCTATCTTAATTGTGGATGTGTAGCAGTATGGTGCACGGATAACGACAGTTAGCGTGTATCAGTCTCGTGTTATCTGATTAGTTATCAACCATTACAATCGAATAAGGTAGAACTCTGAATGAAGTTGTTAATGAAGCTAGAATCCCATGTTTTATTCTCATTAGTAATTCGTTATTCTCTTAGTTGATAATTCTTAGTTTCATAATTCGAATAGGATTAGTTAAGTATAAAACCAAAAACCCAATTTGATTACTTGTCCAAGCATTAAATAATAATCATACATTGGTGCATAAGTGCATAATTCTGAATACACCAGTCTCTGTGGGAACGAACTTGAATTATATTCTATATTACTTGTGACCACGTACACTTGCGTGATTTTGTGCGAACAGAAACAACTTGTAGCTTCATTCCAAACTCGTTTGAAGTTGAAAACAACTTGTGGCTTCATTTTCGGTAGTTTGAAACTGGAATCAACTTGTAGTTTCATTCTTCACTCGTTTGAGCCTCTAAACAACTTGTAGCTTAATTATTGACTAGATTGAAGTTGGAAACAACTTGTAGCTTCATTCTAGACTCGTTTACAGTTGAAAAGTGGAAAACAACTTGTAACTTCATACCAGACTCGTTTGAAGTTGAAAATTACTTGTATCTTCATTTTAAGTTGTTTAAATTAAGAATCAACTTGTAGTTTCATTCTTCACACGTTTGAGCTTGGAAACATCTTGTAGCTTCATTATTGACTCGATTGAAGTTGGAAACAACTTGTAGCTTCATTCCAGACTCGTTTGAAGTTGAAAACAACTTGTAGCTTCATTTTCGGTTGTTTGAAAGTGGAATCAACTTGTAGTTTCATTCTTCACTCGTTTGAGCCTATAAACAACTTGTAGCTTAATTATTGACTAGATTGAAGTTGGAAACAACTTGTAGCCTCATTCTAGACTCGTTTAAAGTTGAAAAGTGGAAAACAACTTGTAACTTCATACCAGACTCGTTTGAAGTTGAAAATTACTTGTATCTTCATTTTAAGTTGTTTAAATTATGAATCAACTTGTAATTTCATTATTGACTTGTTTGAGCCTGGAAACAACTTGTAGCTTCATTATTGACTCGATTGAAGTTGGAAAGAACTTGTAGATTCATTCCAGACTCGTTTAAAGTTGAAAACAACTTGTAGCTTCATTTTCGGTTGTTTGAAAGTGGAATCAACTTGTAGTTTCATTCTTGACTCGTTTGAGCCTGTAAACAACTTGTAGCATAATTATTGACTAGATTGAAGTTGGAAACAACTTGTAGCTTCATTCTAGACTCGTTTAAAGTTGAAAAGTGGAAAAAACAACTTGTAACTTCATACCAGACTCGTTTGAAGTTGAAAATTACTTGTATCTTCATTTTAAGTTGTTTAAATTAAGAATCAACTTGTAGTTTCATCCTTGACTCGTTTGAGCCTGGAAACAACTTGTAGCTTAATTATTGACTAGATTGAAGTTGGAAACAACTTGTAGCCTCATTCTAGACTCGTTTAAAGTTGAAAAGTGGAAAACAACTTGTAACTTCATACCAGACTCGTTTGAAGTTGAAAATTACTTGTATCTTCATTTTAAGTTGTTTAAATTAAGAATCAACTTGTAGTTTTATTCTTGACTCGTTTGAGCCTTGAAACAACTTGTAGCTTCATTATTGACTCGATTAAAGTTGGAAACAACTTGTAGCTTCATTCCAAACTCGTTTGAAGTTGAAAACAACTTGTGGCTTCATTTTCGGTAGTTTGAAAGTGGAATCAACTTGTAATTTCATTCTTCACTCGTTTGAGCCTCTAAACAACTTGTAGCTTAATTATTGATAAGTGGTATTTATGCACACTTATAGGCCTTCATTTCCACTTAAATTGGTTGGTTGTACTTAAGTGTTTAGTGTCTTTTGATGTGTTTTTAGTGTTTTTCTGTGCAGGTCACGAGTTGAGGTGATGAAGTGATTTTCTATCAATTTAGGTTGTTTTTGGGCATTATTTGCAAGAATAGAGAATTGTGGATTCATCGCGACTTGGGATTTTGTGGGTATATCTTCTACAAACCCTCACGAGAGCACAGTCGTCCACTAGAGCTATCTAGGGGTTTAAAGGGCTTGTTGCATATGCTAAATGCAACCGTGATCACCTACGGAAGTGGTACTAGAAGCGAGGAAGGACATGCACGCGAGAACGAGCGAGAAACGAAGAAACTGAGCTGCCAAGACAGACAGTAGCGCGCCCGCGCTACTTGTTAGCGCGCCCGCGCTACCTTCTGCTGTAACTAGCGCGCCTGCGCTAGTTTAGCGCGGCCGCGCCCAGCAGAACTTCCCCGGGCCGATTTTTACAGCTTTTCTGATGGATTTTCGCAGCGGTCGAGGCCCGGTTGACTTGGTCAATGTAATTTAATTTCTCGTGTGTAAAACCCTAGCCTCCAAGTAGTTTTGAGTATCGTAGAATATAGTTTTATCAGTTTTTCCTTTGTAATCGAAGCACATTATCAGTTGTATTGGATCGTTCTTCGCGAGGAAGTGACAGTTTCGAGCGAGATCGTGAACATCAAATCTGTAACGTTGTGTTCTTTATTATCAATTCAAGCATTTTTATTCCATTCAATTCTTGTCTTTTCCTTATAATGTTTTCACTAGAACTCATGATGTCGATTAGTTCGATTATGAACTAACCGCCTTCATGGGATTCTAATGGACTTATCGATGTAGTCTAGTAACGAATACTAATTGCTTGATTGTGTGACGTACGTTGATTTCTTTGCATGAGCCGTGCTTATTCTTCTTAGGAGCGTACCTAACTTCTAAGTTGTTTGTTAATTCTTTCTGAAGCGAGAGTGGATGATTGAATTTAGAACTATGCCATGTAAACATAGGATTATGTGAATGAAACATAAGTTGTGGTAGACTTGAACTATTTTTATCACCCTGTGTAATCACGATAGATGACTTGCGTTTAAACCTCTCTGCTTACACTACCGCTATAGAGATATAGGGTCTGAGCTTTGTTGGTGTCCATGAGATTTCTATCTTAATTGTGGATTTTGATTGGTATGGTATGTGTGCAACGAGAGTTGGCATGTATTACTTTCGTGTTGTCTGATTAGGATCAACAGTCGCATGTTAATCAGTAAATTCAATTCTAGATGAATTCGATAATGAAGTTAGAATCCCATGTGTTTTCCTATTCTGAATTTGATTAGTAATTTTAGTTATTAGTATAAAAGAAACCAATCCTTGTTAATTGTCTTGGCAGTGATAATTGATCATACATTGTTGCATAGGTGCGTATTCTTAATTCACCAGTCTCTGTGGGAACGAACAAATATATTACTTGTGATCACGTGCGCTTGCGTGTAGATTTTTGCGAACAAGTTTTTGGCGCCGCTGCCGGGGACTCGGTGTTAATTAATTAGTTTATGTACTTGTCATCAGTGTGCATTAAAATTCACTGACTAGGATTCTATTCTCTTCTCACTTTTCTTCTTTTCTTTATTTCAGGTACTTGGATCGCGTTTATGCAAACACGTTCTCAAACCCGTAAGAAAGCAATGGATTCATCTTTTTCTTCTGATTCGGAAACAATGGATTATGCTAGGACAGCAGTTGGAGAGGCGTCACGTGAATTTTCTCGGTTGAAAATCAATGATAATCAGGCTGACACAATTGAGCCAGCGATATCAGCCAGTGGTATTCGCATCAAGCCATCAATCATCCTCAAGCTGCAAGATACTATTCAATTTGGGGGGTCTGTTCTCGAGGACCCAAACCTGCATCTAAGGAATTTCGAGGAATTTATTACTG
This sequence comes from Daucus carota subsp. sativus, assembly GCF_001625215.2. NCBI lineage: Eukaryota > Viridiplantae > Streptophyta > Magnoliopsida > Apiales > Apiaceae > Daucus > Daucus carota. The sequence continues at coordinate 30,240,046 of NC_030383.2, forward strand.
CATTGGACTTCAATATCGGACCTAAGGATCTGGTGAAGTTGAGACTCTTTCCGTTCACGCTACGTGATGTAGCACGATCGTGGTTTCTATCTCTCTCGGCAAGCACTACTAATAGCTGGAACCAGTTGGAGAAAATATTCTGTACCAGGTTTTATCCTCTAATTAAAGTATCAGCTATCAGAAACACCGAAAGTAAATTCTCTCAATTCTCGGGAGAATATCTTTGTTTAGCTTGGGACCGATTCAAGAAGATTCTCGAAAATCTCAATGAAGATGGCATGCCTCCTGGAATGGCAATTCATTATTTCTACAGGGGTCTTAATGAGCAATGTAGAGCAGAGTTAGACATGGCAGCTGGAGGAAACTTGTGGAGCAAAAGCTTCGAAGATGCTTACGAACTGATAGAGAACCTGGCTGCTGCTGAGCACAGAGACCTAAAGTGGAAAATTCCAAAAGAGGAAGAATCAGAGAATGATGAAGCGGTCGAAGTCACTCAGGAAATTCAGATGACTAACTGGCACAGAATTAGAGCTCACTCAAACTCAATTCCTAATGCATGTGGAGACACTTGTCCTCTACTCTCTAGCAGTGCGAGTAGCCAATCTGTAATTCAATCACCTGCTGATTCAACATTGAATGAAGTACAGTACCGAAGGATAATCCGGCGTATTGATGCGGTGGAAGAACGAATTGGTCGCTTTGCTGATATATTAACGGACTCTCTTGCTGAAGCATTCTTGGCATTAGATGTTAATGTTACTTGGGATTCGTTTGGTTATGGAACGAGGTATCCTCCACAGGATACTTCATCGGAATCGGATTAATTCTGGACTTCACGTCGAGCTAACGACGTTAAACAAGCGCTTCGTGGGAGGCAACCCACGCATTGGAACCACATTGTACCATTGTAAACCTCAAAAACACAAAAATCGAGAAAATCAGCCTCCGGTGTCAGACACTAGCGCGCCCGCGCTAGTGTCCAGCGCGCCCGCGCTAAAGTGCACAGCGCGCCCGCGCTACACTTAGCGCGGCCGCGCTACTGACTGCCGGGGTTAGCGATTTTTCTCCCAAAAATATTTTCTTTTCGTTTTTAAAAGCCCACAATCCTAATTTTGCATGCCTAGCCCGAAATACATCCCATAAAACCCTAACTCAGCTCTCCAATCCTTATATAAACACAAAACCCATCTCCTAATCCCATTATAATTCTATAAACCCTAATCATATATACACATCCATACACACAACCCCACCTACAAATCTCTCAAACCCAATACACACAAATCTCTTGCAACTCTAAATCTCTATCAATGGCACCCAAAAGAGCCCGAAGATCACAAGGACCGAGCACCCAAGCCCCTACATCTAGCGATTCTTCCTCGATGGGTGAGGTTGAGTTCACTTCCGATGGTGCACGAACCGAATTTCAACGGCTTATGAATAAGTCGATAGTAAAGGAGAGAGGATTATTACCCACGGCGGAAGATGGTGAGCTCTTGAACATGATTCAAGAACGGGGTTGGGAGTCTTTTTGCGAGGCTCCGGAGGCGGTTCCCTTGGCTATTATTCGAGAGTTTTATGCTAATGCCAAGGAGAATCGCGATGGATTCACGGTGGTGCGGGGAATCCGTGTTGATTATAGTGCGGAGGCGATCCGTAGAGTTATTGGGGGCGTGCCAAGCGCCGTAATGAAGAAGATTGGGTTGTGGAGAGGATCGGGCGTGCCAAACGCCGGTTTGATGATGATCCGATAGATTTTGAGCGGTTGGTGTATGACATGTGTGTGCCGGACACGACTTGGAAGATGACTGCACCTCCTTTGCCGGCACATGTTTCGTTTCCTGCAGCCGCGTTGAACCGGTATGCGAAGGCGTGGAACGCCTTCATCTGTGCTAACATCATGCCATCTTCACATGGGCATGAGGTGACAGTGGATAGAGCTATTCTGCTCTTTGGGATTGTCTCGGGCAAGTATATTGATCTGGGACATGTTATTCATCAGGGGATTTTGAGGTTCTTACAGGGAGGAACCACTGGTGCCATTCCATATGGCACAATTGTTACGAAGCTCTGTCGATCGAGCGGTGTTCGTTGGCCAGCCAACGAGCAATTACAGTTGCCGGCGACACCTATTGATCATTCGGCGATCAGTCGGATGACAGAGTGGGATGGAGGAGTTCCCCACCCTCGAGGCCTCGGGTACTTATATGATGAGATGCCAGGGGGACGTCCAGCGTTTGTTAGGAGGGAGCAGACTAGAGCTTCTGGAGCTGGTACTTCTCAGACGGAGAGGAGCTCCGAACCGATGGGAGATGTTCATTATCGCCGACTAGCGAGACGGATGGACACCATGTATGACATCCACCAGAGGTTTGCGTTTGATTTGACACAGGCTCTAGGTGGTGCTTTCCAGGCACAGGGGGTCACAGTTCAGTGGCCAGTATTCGGAGCAGGGATGCAGTATCCTCCACCTGATTCACCTCCAGCAGAGGAGGGGGAGGACTCGGACTCCGAGTAGGTATGTGGGTGCTCTAGCCTTTTTATCACTTTCAATGGGGACATTGAAAATTTTAAGTTTGGGGGTGGTAATCTAAGGAAGAGCATATATTATGTTATTATTGCATGTGTTAGTTAGTTCATGTAGTTCCACGTTTTTTTTTATTTCTCATGTTTTTCTATTTTTCTCATATTTTTTATTTATTTTATTTTATTTATTTTACATGTTTAGTGGTAATTGTCGTAGTAGTATCACGAGCATTTGCATGAATTATGAAGTTAAGCCAAGTTAATTGCCTATGATGAGTTATGTGCGTAGTTCTTGATTAGTAGTTTCAATTGCAATGCTAGGTTAGTACTTGGAAATTGCTTGTGTTGGAAATTGTAATTCACATATGTTCTTGAGATAGGATTTAGACGAAATCCCATGAATTCTAGGATTGAATTGAGCATCCTTCAGCTTAGGTCTGTAAATTTTAAGTTTGGGGAAACTGAGGAGTAGATATACCTTTCTAAAAAAAAAGAAAAAAAAAAGAAAAAAAAAAGAGAAAAAAAAATAGTAGTAAATAAATTCACTAGAAAAATAAGTGGTAGAATTAACTAGGTTGAGCTCATTAGTACTCGAGTAATTAAGTCTGAGGGGACTTTGTGCCTAACAACCTAAAGCCTTCGTGGTTTGGGATTGTTGACCCAACGCTCGCTACATGGGTACTAGTGCATAAATCTTTAGGGATCTCAACCATTGCACGGTTAAATAAACCACTAGAATAAAGTGAATAATTGGTGTGTGAAGTCTTGTGGTGTTCGTAACGCATTTACACTGCGAAGCGCTCTGACCTTAGACCGAGCAATTAATCACCAATAGAAAAAGGAAAAAAAAATATAGTGAATAAAAGAGGAGGGTGTGGACATTCTTTGGGACCTTGGCTTTAGTTGGACTTGAGTGACGGGGTGTTAGTTTTAAACTTTTACGATTCTTGATGGGGATTCGGTGGGAGTAGTAGTTTTTGTCTTGTCTTAATAAAAGAGCATGCTTGCACACACTGGCACTCCACACTTGTAAATAGAAGAGTAATTGACTTAGTAGCGAGAGAGATGAAATTCGAGAACATTAGCACAATCTGAGGTATAAAAATTGGCAAGGCCATTACTTCATAGTTTACTCATTCATCACGTAGTTGCATTCATGCATTGCATTGTATTATTGTATAGTGTCGTTGACGCTTGAGGACAAGCATCAGTTTAAGTTTGGGGGTGTGATAAGTGGTATTTATGCACACTTATAGGCCTTCATTTCCACTTAAATTGGTTGGTTGTACTTAAGTGTTTAGTGTCTTTTGATGTGTTTTTAGTGTTTTTCTGTGCAGGTCACGAGTTGAGGTGATGAAGTGATTTTCTATCAATTTAGGTTGTTTTTGGGCATTATTTGCAAGAATAGAGAATTGTGGATTCATCGCGACTTGGGATTTTGTGGGTATATCTTCTACAAACCCTCACGAGAGCACACTCGTCCACTAGAGCTATCTAGGGGTTTAAAGGGCTTGTTGCATATGCTAAATGCAACCGTGATCACCTACGGAAGTGGTACTAGAAGCGAGGAAGGACATGCACGCGAGAACGAGCGAGAAACGAAGAAACTGAGCTGCCAAGACAGACAGTAGCGCGCCCGCGCTACTTGTTAGCGCGCCCGCGCTACCTTCTGCTGTAACTAGCGCGCCTGCGCTAGTTTAGCGCGGCCGCGCCCAGCAGAACTTCCCCGGGCCGATTTTTACAGCTTTTCTGATGGATTTTCGCAGCGGTCGAGGCCCGGTTGACTTGGTCAATGTAATTTAATTTCTCGTGTGTAAAACCCTAGCCTCCAAGTAGTTTTGAGTATCGTAGAATATAGTTTTATCAGTTTTTCCTTTGTAATCGAAGCACATTATCAGTTGTATTGGATCGTTCTTCGCGAGGAAGTGACAGTTTCGAGCGAGATCGTGAACATCAAATCTGTAACGTTGTGTTCTTTATTATCAATTCAAGCATTTTTATTCCATTCAATTCTTGTCTTTTCCTTATAATGTTTTCACTAGAACTCATGATGTCGATTAGTTCGATTATGAACTAACCGCCTTCATGGGATTCTAATGGACTTATCGATGTAGTCTAGTAACGAATACTAATTGCTTGATTGTGTGACGTACGTTGATTTCTTTGCATGAGCCGTGCTTATTCTTCTTAGGAGCGTAGCTAACTTCTAAGTTGTTTGTTAATTCTTTCTGAAGCGAGAGTGGATGATTGAATTTAGAACTATGCCATGTAAACATAGGATTATGTGAATGAAACATAAGTTGTGGTAGACTTGAACTATTTTTATCACCCTGTGTAATCACGATAGATGACTTGCGTTTAAACCTCTCTGCTTACACTACCGCTATAGAGATATAGGGTCTGAGCTTTGTTGGTGTCCATGAGATTTCTATCTTAATTGTGGATTTTGATTGGTATGGTATGTGTGCAACGAGAGTTGGCATGTATTACTTTCGTGTTGTCTGATTAGGATCAACAGTCGCATGTTAATCAGTAAATTCAATTCTAGATGAATTCGATAATGAAGTTAGAATCCCATGTGTTTTCCTATTCTGAATTTGATTAGTAATTTTAGTTATTAGTATAAAAGAAACCAATCCTTGTTAATTGTCTTGGCAGTGATAATTGATCATACATTGTTGCATAGGTGTGTATTCTTAATTCACCAGTCTCTGTGGGAACGAACAAATATATTACTTGTGATCACGTGCGCTTGCGTGTAGATTTTTGCGAACAATTATTGACTAGATTGAAATTGGAAACAACTTGTAGCTTCATTCTAGACTCGTTTACAGTTGAAAAGTGGAAAACAACTTGTAACTTCATACCAGACTCGTTTGAAGTTGAAAATTACTTGTATCTTCATTTTAAGTTGTTTAAATTAAGAATCAACTTGTAGTTTCATTCTTCACTCGTTTGAGCTTGGAAACAACTTGTAGCTTCATTATTGACTCGATTGAAGTTGGAAACAACTTGTAGCTTCATTCCAGACTCGTTTGAAGTTGAAAACAACTTGTAGCTTCATTTTCGGTTGTTTGAAAGTGGAATCAACTTGTAGTTTCATTCTTCACTCGTTTGAGCCTATAAACAACTTGTAGCTTAATTATTGACTAGATTGAAGTTGGAAACAACTTGTAGCCTCATTCTAGACTCGTTTAAAGTTGAAAAGTGGAAAACAACTTGTAACTTCATACCAGACTCGTTTGAAGTTGAAAATTACTTGTATCTTCATTTTAAGTTGTTTAAATTAAGAATCAACTTGTAGTTTCATTATTGACTTGTTTGAGCCTGGAAACAGCTTGTAGCTTCATTATTGACTCGATTGAAGTTGGAAAGAACTTGTAGCTTCATTCCAGACTCGTTTAAAGTTGAAAACAACTTGTAGCTTCATTTTCGGTTGTTTGAAAGTGGAATCAACTTGTAGTTTCATTCTTGACTCGTTTGAGCCTGTAAACAACTTGTAGCATAATTATTGACTAGATTGAAGTTGGAAACAACTTGTAGCTTCATTCTAGACTCGTTTAAAGTTGAAAAGTGGAAAAAACAACTTGTAACTTCATACCAGACTCGTTTGAAGTTGAAAATTACTTGTATCTTCATTTTAAGTTGTTTAAATTAAGAATCAACTTGTAGTTTCATCCTTGACTCGTTTGAGCCTGGAAACAACTTGTAGCTTAATTATTGACTAGATTGAAGTTGAAAACAACTTGTAGCCTCATTCTAGACTCGTTTAAAGTTGAAAAGTGGAAAACAACTTGTAACTTCATACCAGACTCGTTTGAAGTTGAAAATTACTTGTATCTTCATTTTAAGTTGTTTAAATTAAGAATCAACTTGTAGTTTTATTCTTGACTCGTTTGAGCCTTGAAACAACTTGTAGCTTCATTATTGACTCGATTAAAGTTGGAAACAACTTGTAGCTTCATTCCAAACTCGTTTGAAGTTGAAAACAACTTGTGGCTTCATTTTCGGTAGTTTGAAAGTGGAATCAACTTGTAGTTTCATTCTTCACTCGTTTGAGCCTCTAAACAACTTGTAGCTTAATTATTGACTAGATTGAAGTTGGAAACAACTTGTAGCTTCATTCTAGACTCGTTTACAGTTGAAAAGTGGAAAACAACTTGTAACTTCATACCAGACTCGTTTGAAGTTGAAAATTACTTGTATCTTCATTTTAAGTTGTTTAAATTAAGAATCAACTTGTAGTTTCATTCTTCACTCGTTTGAGCTTGGAAACATCTTGTAGCTTCATTATTGACTCGATTGAAGTTGGAAACAACTTGTAGCTTCATTCCAGACTCGTTTGAAGTTGAAAACAACTTGTAGCTTCATTTTCGGTTGTTTGAAAGTGGAATCAACTTGTAGTTTCATTCTTCACTCGTTTGAGCCTATAAACAACTTGTAGCTTAATTATTGACTAGATTGAAGTTGGAAACAACTTGTAGCCTCATTCTAGACCCGTTTAAAGTTGAAAAGTGGAAAACAACTTGTAACTTCATACCAGACTCGTTTGAAGTTTAAAATTACTTGTATCTTCATTTTAAGTTGTTTAAATTAAGAATCAACTTGTAGTTTCATTATTGACTTGTTTGAGCCTGGAAACAGCTTGTAGCTTCATTATTGACTCGATTGAAGTTGGAAAGAACTTGTAGCTTCATTCCAGACTCGTTTAAAGTTGAAAACAACTTGTAGCTTCATTTTCGGTTGTTTGAAAGTGGAATCAACTTGTAGTTTCATTCTTGACTCGTTTGAGCTGTAAAAACACTTGTAGCATAATTATTGACTAGATTGAAGTTGGAAACAACTTGTAGCTTCATTCTAGGACTCGTTTTAAAGTTGAAAAGTTGAAAACAAACTTGTAACTTCATACCCGACTCGTTTGAAGTTGAAAATTACTTGTATCTTCATTTTAAGTTGTTTAAATTAAGAATCAACTGTAGTTTTCATCCTGACTCGTTTGAGCCTGGAAACAACTTGTAGCTTAATTATTGACTAGATTGAAGTTGAAACAAACTTGTAGCCTCATTCTAGACTCGTTTAAGTTGAAAGTGAAAGTTGTTTTCAACTTCAAACGAGTCTGGAATGAAGTTACAAGTTGTTTCCAACTTCAATCTAGCCAATAGTGAAGCAACAAGGTGTTTCCCCGGGCTCAAACGGGTCAAGAACGAAACTACAAGTTGATTCTAATTTTAAACAACCGAAAATGAAGCTACAAGTTGTTTTCAACTTCAAACGAGTCTGGAATGAAGCTACAAGTTGTTTCCAACTTCAATGTAGCGAATAATGAAGCAACAAGTTATTTCCAGGCTCCAACGAGTCAAGAATGAAACTAAAATTTGATTCTAATTTTAAACAACCGAAATGAAGCTACAAGTTGTTTTCCAATTCAAACGAGTCTGAATGAAGCTACAAGTTGTTTCCAACTTCAATCTAGCCAATAATGAAGCAACAAGTTGTTTACAGGCTTAAACGAGTGAAGAATAAAATTACAAGTTGATTCAATTTTAAACAACCGAAAATGAAGCTACAAGTTGTTTTCAACTTCAAACGAGTCTGGAATGAAGTTACAAGTTGTTTCCAACTTCAATCTAGCCAATAATGAAGCAACAAGTTGTTTCCTCCGGGCTCAAACGGGTCAAGAATGAACTACAGTTGATTCTAATTTCAAACAACTGAAAATGAAGCTACAAGTTGTTTTAAACTTCAAACGAGACTGGAATGAAACTCCAAGTTGTTTACAACTTCAATCTAGCCAATAATGAAGCAACAAGTTGTTTACAGGCTTAAACGAGTTAAGAATGAAACTACAAGTTGATTCTAATTTTAAACAACCGAAATGAAGCTACAAGTTGTTTTTAACTTCAAACAAGTCTGGAATGAAGCTACAAGTTGTTTCAACTTCAATCTAGCCAATAATGAAGCAACAAGTTGTTTATAGGCTTAAACGAGTCAAGAATGAAACTATAAGTTGATTCTAACTTGTAACATCCGAAAACGAAGCTAGAAGTTGGTTTCAACTTCAAACGAGTCTAGAATGAAGCTACAAGTTGTCTCCAACTTCAATCTAGCCAGTAATGAAGCAACAAGTTGTTTACATGCTTAAACGAGTCAAGAATGAAACTACAAGTTGATTCTAATTTTAAACAACCGAAAATGAAGCTACAAGTTGTTTTCAACTTCAAACGAGTCTAGAATGAAGCTACAAGTTGTTTCCAACTTCAAACTAGCCAATAATGAAGGAGCAAGTTGTTTCCGGGCTCAAACGAGTCAAGAATGAAACTACAAGTTGATTCCAATTTTAAACAACCGAAAATGAAGCTACAAGTTGTTTTCAACTTCAAACGAGTCTGGAATGAAGCTACAAGTTGTTTCCAACTTCAATCTAGCCAATAATGAAGCAACAAGTTGTTTCCGGGCTCAAACGAGGTCAAGAACTAAACTACAAGTTGATTCTAATTTTAAACAACCGAAAATGAAGCTACAAGTTGTTTTCAACTTCAAACGAGTCTGGAATGAAGCTACAAGTTGTTTCCAACTTCAATCTAGCCAATAATGAAGCAACAAGTTTTTCCAGGCTTAAACGAGTCAAGAATGAAACTACAAGTTGATTCTAATTTTAAACAACCGAAAATGAAGCTACAAGTTGTTTTCAACTTCAAACGAGTCTGGAATGAAGCTACAAGTTGTTTCCAACTTCAATCTAGCCAATAATGAAGCAACAAGTTGTTTCCGGGCTCAACGAGTCAAGAATGAAACTACAAGTTGATTCAATTTTAAACAACCGAAAATGAAGCTACAAGTTGTTTTCAACTTCAAACGAGTCTGGAATGAAGCTTACAAGTTGTTTCCAACTTCAATCTAGCCAATAATGAAGCAACAAGTTGTTTCCCGGCTTAAACGGGTCAAGAACGAAACTACAAGTTGATTCTAATTTTAAACAACTGAAAATGAAGCTACAAGTTGTTTTAAACTTCAAACGAGACTGGAATGAAACTCCAAGTTGTTTCCAACTTCAATCTAGCCAATAATGAAGCAACAAGTTGTTTACAGGCTTAAACGAGTTAAGAATGAAACTACAAGTTGATTCTAATTTTAAACAACCGGAAATGAAGCTACAAGTTGTTTTTAACTTCAAACAAGTCTGGAATGAAACTACAAGTTGTTTCCAACTTCAATCTAGCCAATAATGAAGCAACAAGTTGTTTATAGGCTTAAACGAGTCAAGAATGAAACTATAAGTTGATTCTAACTTGTAACATCCGAAAACGAAGCTAGAAGTTGGTTTCAACTTCAAACGAGTCTAGAATGAAGCTACAAGTTGTCTCCAACTTCAATCTAGCCAGTAATGAAGCAACAAGTTGTTTACATGTTTAAACGAGTCAAGAATGAAACTACAAGTTGATTCTAATTTTAAACAACCGAAAATTAAGCTACAAGTTGTTTTCAACTTTCAAACGAGTCTAGAATGAAGCTACAAGTTGTTTCCAACTTCAAACTAGCCAATAATGAAGGAGCAAGTTGTTTCCGGGCTCAAACGAGTCAAGAATGAAACTACAAGTTGATTCCAATTTTAAAAAACCGAAAATGAAGCTACAAGTTGTTTTCAACTTCAAACGAGTCTGGAATGAAGTTACAAGTTGTTTCCAACTTCAATCTAGCCAATAGTGAAGCAACAAGTTGTTTCCGGGCTCAAACGGGTCAAGAACGAAACTACAAGTTGATTCTAATTTTAAACAACCGAAAATGAAGCTACAAGTTGTTTTCAACTTCAAACGAGTCTGGAATGAAGCTACAAGTTGTTTCCAACTTCAATGTAGCGAATAATGAAGCAACAAGTTATTTCCAGGCTCCAACGAGTCAAGAATGAAACTAAAATTTGATTCTAATTTTAAACAACCGAAAATGAAGCTACAAGTTGTTTTCAAATTCAAACGAGTCTGGAATGAAGCTACAAGTTGTTTCCAACTTCAATCTAGCCAATAATGAAGCAACAAGTTGTTTACAGGCTTAAACGAGTGAAGAATAAAATTACAAGTTGATTCTAATTTTAAACAACCGAAAATGAAGCTACAAGTTGTTTTCAACTTCAAACGAGTCTGGAATGAAGTTACAAGTTGTTTCCAACTTCAATCTAGCCAATAATGAAGCAACAAGTTGTTTCCGGGCTCAAACGGGTCAAGAATGAAACTACAAGTTGATTCTAATTTTAAACAACCGAAAATGAAGCTACAAGTTGTTTTAAACTTCAAACGAGTCTGGAATGAAACTCCAAGTTGTTTCCAACTTCAATCTAGCCAATAATGAAGCAACAAGTTGTTTACAGGCTTAAACGAGTCAAGAATGAAACTACAAGTTGATTCTAATTTTAAACAACCGAAAATGAAGCTACAAGTTGTTTTTAACTTCAAACAAGTCTGGAATGAAGCTACAAGTTGTTTCCAACTTCAATCTAGCCAATAATGAAGCAACAAGTTGTTTATAGGCTTAAACGAGTCAAGAATGAAACTATAAGTTGATTCTAACTTGTAGCATCCGAAAACGAAGCTAGAAGTTGGTTTCAACTTCAAACGAGTCTAGAATGAAGCTACAAGTTGTCTCCAACTTCAACCTAGCCAGTAATGAAGCAACAAGTTGTTTGCATGCTTAAACGAGTCAAGAATGAAACTACAAGTTGATTTTAATTTTAAACAACCGAAAATGAAGCTACAAGTTGTTTTCAACTTCAAACGAGTCTAGAATGAAGCTACAAGTTGTTTCCAACTTCAAACTAGCCAATAATGAAGTAGCAAGTTGTTTCCGGGCTCAAACGAGTCAAGAATAAAACTACAAGTTGATTCCAATTTTAAACAACCGAAAATGAAGCTACAAGTTGTTTTCAACTTCAAACGAGTCTGGAATGAAGTTACAAGTTGTTTCCAACTTCAATCTAGCCAATAATGAAGCAACAAGTTGTTTCCGGGCTCAAACGGTCAAGAACGAAACTACAAGTTGATTCTAATTTTAAACAACCGAAAATGAAGCTACAAGTTGTTTTCAACTTCAAACGAGTCTGGAATGAAGCTACAAGTTGTTTCCAACTTCAATTTAGCGAATAATGAAGCAACAAGTTATTTACAGGCTCAACGAGTCAAGAATGAAACTAAAAGTTGATTCTAATTTTAAACAACCGAAAATGAAGCTACAAGTTGTTTTCAACTTCAAACGAGTCTGGAATGAAGCTACAAGTTGTTTCCAACTTCAATCTAGCCAATAATGAAGCAACAAGTTGTTTACAGGCTTAAACGAGTCAAGAATAAACTACAAGTTGATTCTAATTTTAAACAACCGAAAATGAAGCTACAAGTTGTTTTCAACTTCAAACGAGTCTGGAATGAAGTTACAAGTTGTTTCCAACTTCAATCTAGCCAATAATGAAGCAACAAGTTGTTTCCGGGCTTAAACGGGTCAAGAATGAAACTACAAGTTGATTCTAATTTTAAACAACCGAAAATGAAGCTACAAGTTGTTTTAAACTTCAAACGAGTCTGGAATGAAACTCCAAGTTGTTTCCAACTTCAATCTAGCCAATAATGAAGTAACAAGTTGTTTAGAGGCTTAAACGAGTCAAGAATGAAACTACAAGTTGATTCTAATTTTAAACAACCGAAATGAAGCTACAAGTTGTTTTTAACTTCAAACAAGTTTGGAATGAAGCTACAAGTTGTTTCCAACTTCAATCTAGCCAATAATGAAGCAACAAGTTGTTTATAGGCTTAAACGAGTCAAGAATGAAACTATAAGTTGATTCTAACTTGTAGCATCCGAAAACGAAGCTAGAAGTTGGTTTCAACTTCAAACGAGTCTAGAATGAAGCTACAAGTTGTCTCCAACTTCAACCTAGCCAGTAATGAAGCAACAAGTTGTTTGCATGCTTAAACGAGTCAAGAATGAAACTACAAGTTGATTTTAATTTTAAACAACCGAAAATGAAGCTACAAGTTGTTTTCAACTTCAAACGAGTCTAGAATGAAGCTACAAGTTGTTTCCAACTTCAAACTAGCCAATAATGAAGTAGCAAGTTGTTTCCGGGCTCAAACGAGTCAAGAATGAAACTACAAGTTGATTCCAATTTTAAACAACCGAAAATGAAGCTACAAGTTGTTTTCAACTTCAAACGAGTCTGGAATGAAGCTACAAGTTGTTTCCAACTTCAATCTAGCCAATAATGAAGCAACAAGTTGTTTCCAGGCTCAAACGAGTCAAGAATGAAACTACAAGTTGATTCTAATTTTAAACAACCGAAAATGAAGCTACAAGTTGTTTTAAACTTCAAACGAGTCTGGAATGAAGCTCCAAGTTGTTTCCAACTTCAATCTAGCCAATAATGAAGCAACAAGTTGTTTACAGGCTTAAACGAGTCAAGAATGAAACTACAAGTTGATTCTAATTTTAAACAACCGGAAATGAAGCTACAAGTTGTTTTTAACTTCAAACGAGTCTGGAATGAAGCTACAAGTTGTTTCCAACTTCAATCTAGCCAATAATGAAGCAACAAGTTGTTTATAGGCTTAAACGAGTCAAGAATGAAACTATAAGTTGATTCTAACTTGTAGCATCCGAAAACGAAGCTAGAAGTTGGTTTCAACTTCAAACGAGTCTAGAATGAAGCTACAAGTTGTCTCCAACTTCAATCTAGCCAGTAATGAAGCAACAAGTTGTTTACATGCTTAAACGAGTCAAGAATGAAACTACAAGTTGATTCTAATTTTAAACAACTGAAAAATGAAGCTACAAGTTGTTTTCAACTTCAAACGAGTCTACAATGAAGCTACAAGTTGTTTCCAACTTCAAACTAGCCAATAATGAAGGAGCAAGTTGTTTCCGGGCTCAAACGAGTCAAGAATGAAACTACAAGTTGATTCCAATTTTAAAAAAACCGAAAATGAAGCTACAAGTTGTTTTCAACTTCAAACGAGTCTGGAATGAAGTTACAAGTTGTTTCCAACTTCAATCTAGCCAATAGTGAAGCAACAAGTTGTTTCCGGGCTCAAACGGGTCAAGAACGAAACTACAAGTTGATTCTAATTTTAAACAACCGAAAATGAAGCTACAAGTTGTTTTCAACTTCAAACGAGTCTGGAATGAAGCTACAAGTTGTTTCCAACTTCAATGTAGCGAATAATGAAGCAACAAGTTATTTCCAGGCTCCAACGAGTCAAGAATGAAACTAAAATTTGATTCTAATTTTAAACAACCGAAAATGAAGCTACAAGTTGTTTTCCAATTCAAACGAGTCTGGAATGAAGCTACAAGTTGTTTCCAACTTCAATCTAGCCAATAATGAAGCAACAAGTTGTTTACAGGCTTAAACGAGTGAAGAATAAAATTACAAGTTGATTCCAATTTTAAACAACCGAAAATGAAGCTACAAGTTGTTTTCAACTTCAAACGAGTCTGGAATGAAGTTACAAGTTGTTTCCAACTTCAATCTAGCCAATAATGAAGCAACAAGTTGTTTCCGGGCTCAAACGGGTCAAGAATGAAACTACAAGTTGATTCTAATTTCAAACAACTGAAAATGAAGCTACAAGTTGTTTTAAACTTCAAACGAGACTGGAATGAAACTCCAAGTTGTTTACAACTTCAATCTAGCCAATAATGAAGCAACAAGTTGTTTACAGGCTTAAACGAGTTAAGAATGAAACTACAAGTTGATTCTAATTTTAAACAACCGGAAATGAAGCTACAAGTTGTTTTTAACTTCAAACAAGTCTGGAATGAAGCTACAAGTTGTTTCCAACTTCAATCTAGCCAATAATGAAGCAACAAGTTGTTTATAGGCTTAAACGAGTCAAGAATGAAACTATAAGTTGATTCTAACTTGTAACATCCGAAAACGAAGCTAGAAGTTGGTTTCAACTTCAAACGAGTCTAGAATGAAGCTACAAGTTGTCTCCAACTTCAATCTAGCCAGTAATGAAGCAACAAGTTGTTTACATGTTTAAACGAGTCAAGAATGAAACTACAAGTTGATTCTAATTTTAAACAACCGAAAATGAAGCTACAAGTTGTTTTCAACTTCAAACGAGTCTGGAATGAAGCTACAAGTTGTTTCCAACTTCAATGTAGCGAATAATGAAGCAAAAAGTTATTTCCAGGCTCCAACGAGTCAAGAATGAAACTAAAATTTGATTCTAATTTTAAACAACCGAAAATGAAGCTACAAGTTGTTTTCCAATTCAAACGAGTCTGGAATGAAGCTACAAGTTGTTTCCAACTTCAATCTAGCCAATAATGAAGCAACAAGTTGTTTACAGGCTTAAACGAGTGAAGAATAAAATTACAAGTTGATTCCAATTTTAAACAACCGAAAATGAAGCTACAAGTTGTTTTCAACTTCAAACGAGTCTGGAATGAAGTTACAAGTTGTTTCCAACTTCAATCTAGCCAATAATGAAGCAACAAGTTGTTTCCGGGCTCAAACGGGTCAAGAATGAAACTACAAGTTGATTCTAATTTCAAACAACTGAAAATGAAGCTACAAGTTGTTTTAAACTTCAAACGAGACTGGAATGAAACTCCAAGTTGTTTACAACTTCAATCTAGCCAATAATGAAGCAACAAGTTGTTTACAGGCTTAAACGAGTTAAGAATGAAACTACAAGTTGATTCTAATTTTAAACAACCGGAAATGAAGCTACAAGTTGTTTTTAACTTCAAACAAGTCTGGAATGAAGCTACAAGTTGTTTCCAACTTCAATCTAGCCAATAATGAAGCAACAAGTTGTTTATAGGCTTAAACGAGTCAAGAATGAAACTATAAGTTGATTCTAACTTGTAACATCCGAAAACGAAGCTAGAAGTTGGTTTCAACTTCAAACGAGTCTAGAATGAAGCTACAAGTTGTCTCCAACTTCAATCTAGCCAGTAATGAAGCAACAAGTTGTTTACATGTTTAAACGAGTCAAGAATGAAACTACAAGTTGATTCTAATTTTAAACAACCGAAAATGAAGCTACAAGTTGTTTTCAACTTCAAACGAGTCTACAATGAAGCTACAAGTTGTTTCCAACTTCAAACTAGCCAATAATGAAGGAGCAAGTTGTTTCCGGGCTCAAACGAGTCAAGAATGAAACTACAAGTTGATTCCAATTTTAAAAAACCGAAAATGAAGCTACAAGTTGTTTTCAACTTCAAACGAGTCTGGAATGAAGTTACAAGTTGTTTCCAACTTCAATCTAGCCAATAGTGAAGCAACAAGTTGTTTCCGGGCTCAAACGGGTCAAGAACGAAACTACAAGTTGATTCTAATTTTAAACAACCGAAAATGAAGCTACAAGTTGTTTTCAACTTCAAACGAGTCTGGAATGAAGCTACAAGTTGTTTCCAACTTCAATGTAGCGAATAATGAAGCAACAAGTTATTTCCAGGCTCCAACGAGTCAAGAATGAAACTAAAATTTGATTCTAATTTTAAACAACCGAAAATGAAGCTACAAGTTGTTTTCCAATTCAAACGAGTCTGGAATGAAGCTACAAGTTGTTTCCAACTTCAATCTAGCCAATAATGAAGCAACAAGTTGTTTACAGGCTTAAACGAGTGAAGAATAAAATTACAAGTTGATTCCAATTTTAAACAACCGAAAATGAAGCTACAAGTTGTTTTCAACTTCAAACGAGTCTGGAATGAAGTTACAAGTTGTTTCCAACTTCAATCTAGCCAATAATGAAGCAACAAGTTGTTTCCGGGCTCAAACGGGTCAAGAATGAAACTACAAGTTGATTCTAATTTTAAACAACCGAAAATGAAGCTACAAGTTGTTTTAAACTTCAAACGAGTCTGGAATGAAACTCCAAGTTGTTTCCAACTTCAATCTAGCCAATAATGAAGTAACAAGTTGTTTAGAGGCTTAAACGAGTCAAGAATGAAACTACAAGTTGATTCTAATTTTAAACAACCGGAAATGAAGCTACAAGTTGTTTTTAACTTCAAACAAGTTTGGAATGAAGCTACAAGTTGTTTCCAACTTCAATCTAGCCAATAATGAAGCAACAAGTTGTTTATAGGCTTAAACGAGTCAAGAATGAAACTATAAGTTGATTCTAACTTGTAGCATCCGAAAACGAAGCTAGAAGTTGGTTTCAACTTCAAACCAGTCTAGAATGAAGCTACAAGTTGTCTCCAACTTCAATCTAGCCAGTAATGAAGCTACAAGTTGTTTACATGCTTAAACGAGTCAAGAATGAAACTACAAGTTGATTTTAATTTTAAACAACAGAAAATGAAGCTACAAGTTGTTTTCAACTTCAAACGAGTCTAGAATGAAGCTACAAGTTGTTTCCAACTTCAAACTAGCCAATAATGAAGTAGCAAGTTGTTTCCGGGCTCAAACAAGTCAAGAATGAAACTACAAGTTGATTCCAATTTTAAACAACCGAAAATGAAGCTACAAGTTGTTTTCAACTTCAAACGAGTCTGGAATAAAGCTACAAGTTGTTTCCAACTTCAATCTAGCGAATAATGAAGCAATAAGTTGTTTCCAGGCTCCAACGAGTCAAGAATGAAACTAAAAGTTGATTCTAATTTTAAACAACCGAAAATGAAGCTACAAGTTGTTTTCAAATTCAAACGAGTCTGGAATGAAGCTCCAAGTTGGTTCCAACTTCAATCTAGCCAATAATGAAGTAACAAGTTGTTTACAGGCTTAAACGAGTCAAGAATGAAACTACAAGTTGATTCTAATTTTAAACAACCGGAAATGAAGCTACAAGTTTTTTTTAACTTCAAACAAGTCTGGAATGAAGCTACAAGTTGTTTCCAACTTCAATCTAGCCAATAATGAAGCAACAAGTTGTTTATAGGCTTAAACGAGTCAAGAATGAAACTATAAGTTGATTCTAACTTCTAGCATCCGAAAACGAAGCTAGAAGTTGGTTTCAACTTCAAACGAGTGTAGAATGAAGCTACAAGTTGTCTCCAACTTCAATCTAGCCAGTAATGAAGCAACAAGTTGTTTACATGCTTAAACGAGTCAAGAATGAAACTACAAGTTGATTCTAATTTTAAACAACCGAAAATGAAGCTACAAGTTGTTTTCAACTTCAAACGAGTCTACAATGAAGCTACAAGTTGTTTCCAACTTCAAACTAGCCAATAATGAAGGAGCAAGTTGTTTCCGGGCTCAAACGAGTCAAGAATGAAACTACAAGTTGATTCCAATTTTAAAAAACCGAAAATGAAGCTACAAGTTGTTTTCAACTTCAAACGAGTCTGGAATGAAGTTACAAGTTGTTTCCAACTTCAATCTAGCCAATAGTGAAGCAACAAGTTGTTTCCGGGCTCAAACGGGTCAAGAACGAAACTACAAGTTGATTCTAATTTTAAACAACCGAAAATGAAGCTACAAGTTGTTTTCAACTTCAAACGAGTCTGGAATGAAGCTACAAGTTGTTTCCAACTTCAATGTAGCGAATAATGAAGCAACAAGTTATTTCCAGGCTCCAACGAGTCAAGAATGAAACTAAAATTTGATTCTAATTTTAAACAACCGAAAATGAAGCTACAAGTTGTTTTCCAATTCAAACGAGTCTGGAATGAAGCTACAAGTTGTTTCCAACTTCAATCTAGCCAATAATGAAGCAACAAGTTGTTTACAGGCTTAAACGAGTGAAGAATAAAATTACAAGTTGATTCCAATTTTAAACAACCGAAAATGAAGCTACAAGTTGTTTTCAACTTCAAACGAGTCTGGAATGAAGTTACAAGTTGTTTCCAACTTCAATCTAGCCAATAATGAAGCAACAAGTTGTTTCCGGGCTCAAACGGGTCAAGAATGAAACTACAAGTTGATTCTAATTTCAAACAACTGAAAATGAAGCTACAAGTTGGTTTAAACTTCAAACGAGACTGGAATGAAACTCCAAGTTGTTTACAACTTCAATCTAGCCAATAATGAAGCAACAAGTTGTTTACAGGCTTAAACGAGTTAAGAATGAAACTACAAGTTGATTCTAATTTTAAACAACCGGAAATGAAGCTACAAGTTGTTTTTAACTTCAAACAAGTCTGGAATGAAGCTACAAGTTGTTTCCAACTTCAATCTAGCCAATAATGAAGCAACAAGTTGTTTATAGGCTTAAACGAGTCAAGAATGAAACTATAAGTTGATTCTAACTTGTAACATCCGAAAACGAAGCTAGAAGTTGGTTTCAACTTCAAACGAGTCTAGAATGAAGCTACAAGTTGTCTCCAACTTCAATCTAGCCAGTAATGAAGCAACAAGTTGTTTACATGTTTAAACGAGTCAAGAATGAAACTACAAGTTGATTCTAATTTTAAACAACCGAAAATGAAGCTACAAGTTGTTTTCAACTTCAAACGAGTCTACAATGAAGCTACAAGTTGTTTCCAACTTCAAACTAGCCAATAATGAAGGAGCAAGTTGTTTCCGGGCTCAAACGAGTCAAGAATGAAACTACAAGTTGATTCCAATTTTAAAAAACCGAAAATGAAGCTACAAGTTGTTTTCAACTTCAAACGAGTCTGGAATGAAGTTACAAGTTGTTTCCAACTTCAATCTAGCCAATAGTGAAGCAACAAGTTGTTTCCGGGCTCAAACGGGTCAAGAACGAAACTACAAGTTGATTCTAATTTTAAACAACCGAAAATGAAGCTACAAGTTGTTTTCAACTTCAAACGAGTCTGGAATGAAGCTACAAGTTGTTTCCAACTTCAATGTAGCGAATAATGAAGCAACAAGTTATTTCCAGGCTCCAACGAGTCAAGAATGAAACTAAAATTTGATTCTAATTTTAAACAACCGAAAATGAAGCTACAAGTTGTTTTCCAATTCAAACGAGTCTGGAATGAAGCTACAAGTTGTTTCCAACTTCAATCTAGCCAATAATGAAGCAACAAGTTGTTTACAGGCTTAAACGAGTGAAGAATAAAATTACAAGTTGATTCTAATTTTAAACAACCGAAAATGAAGCTACAAGTTGTTTTCAACTTCAAACGAGTCTGGAATGAAGTTACAAGTTGTTTCCAACTTCAATCTAGCCAATAATGAAGCAACAAGTTGTTTCCGGGCTCAAACGGGTCAAGAATGAAACTACAAGTTGATTCTAATTTTAAACAATCGAAAATGAAGCTACAAGTTGTTTTAAACTTCAAACGAGTCTGGAATGAAACTCCAAGTTGTTTCCAACTTCAATCTAGCCAATAATGAAGTAACAAGTTGTTTAGAGGCTTAAACGAGTCAAGAATGAAACTACAAGTTGATTCTAATTTTAAACAACCGGAAATGAAGCTACAAGTTGTTTTTAACTTCAAACAAGTTTGGAATGAAGCTACAAGTTGTTTCCAACTTCAATCTAGCCAATAATGAAGCAACAAGTTGTTTATAGGCTTAAACGAGTCAAGAATGAAACTATAAGTTGATTCTAACTTGTAGCATCCGAAAACGAAGCTAGAAGTTGGTTTCAACTTCAAACCAGTCTAGAATGAAGCTACAAGTTGTCTCCAACTTCAATCTAGCCAGTAATGAAGCTACAAGTTGTTTACATGCTTAAACGAGTCAAGAATGAAACTACAAGTTGATTTTAATTTTAAACAACAGAAAATGAAGCTACAAGTTGTTTTCAACTTCAAACGAGTCTAGAATGAAGCTACAAGTTGTTTCCAACTTCAAACTAGCCAATAATGAAGTAGCAAGTTGTTTCCGGGCTCAAACAAGTCAAGAATGAAACTACAAATGATTCCAATTTTAAACAACCGAAAATGAAGCTACAAGTTGTTTTCAACTTCAAACGAGTCTGGAATAAAGCTACAAGTTGTTTCCAACTTCAATCTAGCGAATAATGAAGCAATAAGTTGTTTCCAGGCTCCAACGAGTCAAGAATGAAACTAAAAGTTGATTCTAATTTTAAACAACCGAAAATGAAGCTACAAGTTGTTTTCAAATTCAAACGAGTCTGGAATGAAGCTCCAAGTTGGTTCCAACTTCAATCTAGCCAATAATGAAGTAACAAGTTGTTTACAGGCTTAAACGAGTCAAGAATGAAACTACAAGTTGATTCTAATTTTAAACAACCGGAAATGAAGCTACAAGTTTTTTTTAACTTCAAACAAGTCTGGAATGAAGCTACAAGTTGTTTCCAACTTCAATCTAGCCAATAATGAAGCAACAAGTTGTTTATAGGCTTAAACGAGTCAAGAATGAAACTATAAGTTGATTCTAACTTCTAGCATCCGAAAACGAAGCTAGAAGTTGGTTTCAACTTCAAACGAGTGTAGAATGAAGCTACAAGTTGTCTCCAACTTCAATCTAGCCAGTAATGAAGCAACAAGTTGTTTACATGCTTAAACGAGTCAAGAATGAAACTACAAGTTGATTTTAATTTTAAACAACCGAAAATGAAGCTACAAGTTGTTTTCAACTTCAAACGGGTCTAGAATGAAGCTACAAGTTGTTTTCAACTTCAAACGCGTCTAGAATGAAGCTACAAGTTGTTTCCAACTTCAAACTAGCCAATAATGAAGTAGCAAGTTGTTTCCGGGCTCAAACGAGTCAATAATGAAACTACAAGTTGATTCCAATTTTAAACAACCGAAAATGAAGCTACAAGTTGTTTTCAACTTCAAACGAGTCTGGTATGAAGCTACAAGTTGTTTCCAACTTCAATCTAGCGAATAATGAAGCAACAAGTTGTTTCCAGGCTCCAACGAGTCAAGAATGAAACTAAAAATTGATTCTAATTTTAAACAACCGAAAATGAAGCTACAAGTTGTTTTCAACTTCAAACGAGTCTGGAATGAAGTTACTAGTTGTTTCCAACTTCAATCTAGCCAATATTGAAGCAACAAGTTGTTTCCGGGCTCAAACGGGTCAAGAATGAAACTACAAGTTGATTCTAATTTTAAACAACCGAAAATGAAGCTACAAGTTGTTTTTAACTTCAAACAAGTCTGGAATGAAGCTACAAGTTGTTTCCAACTTCAATCTAGCCAATAATGAAGCAACAAGTTGTTTATAGGCTTAAACGAGTCAAGAATGAAACTATAAGTTGATTCTAACTTGTAACATCCGAAAACAAAGCTAGAAGTTGGTTTCAACTTCAAACGAGTCTAGAATGAAGCTACAAGTTGTCTCCAACTTCAATCTAGCCAGTAATGAAGCAACAAGTTGTTTACATGCTTAAACGAGTCAAGAATGAAACTAGAAGTTGATTCTAATTTTAAACAACCGAAATGAAGGGACAAGTTGTTTTCAACTTCAAATGAGTCTGGAATGAAGCTACAAGTTGTTTCCAACTTCAATCTAGCGAATAATGAAGCAACAACTTGTTTCCGGGCTCAAACGCGTCAAGAATGAAACTACAAGTTGATTCTAATTTTAAACAACCGGAAATGAAGCTACAAGTTGTTTTCAACTTCAAACGAGTCTGGAATGAAGCTACAAGTTGTTTCCAACTTCAATGTAGCGAATAATGAAGCAACAAGTTATTTCCAGGCTCCAACGAGTCAAGAATGAAACTAAAATTTGATTCTAATTTTAAACAACCGAAAATGAAGCTACAAGTTGTTTTCCAATTCAAACGAGTCTGGAATGAAGCTACAAGTTGTTTCCAACTTCAATCTAGCCAATAATGAAGCAACAAGTTGTTTACAGGCTTAAACGAGTGAAGAATAAAATTACAAGTTGATTCCAATTTTAAACAACCGAAAATGAAGCTACAAGTTGTTTTCAACTTCAAACGAGTCTGGAATGAAGTTACAAGTTGTTTCCAACTTCAATCTAGCCAATAATGAAGCAACAAGTTGTTTCCGGGCTCAAACGGGTCAAGAATGAAACTACAAGTTGATTCTAATTTTAAACAACCGAAAATGAACCTACAAGTTGTTTTAAACTTCAAACGAGTCTGGAATGAAACTCCAAGTTGTTTCCAACTTCAATCTAGCCAATAATGAAGTAACAAGTTGTTTAGAGGCTTAAACGAGTCAAGAATGAAACTACAAGTTGATTCTAATTTTAAACAACCGGAAATGAAGCTACAAGTTGTTTTTAACTTCAAACAAGTTTGGAATGAAGCTACAAGTTGTTTCCAACTTCAATCTAGCCAATAATGAAGCAACAAGTTGTTTATAGGCTTAAACGAGTCATGAATGAAACTATAAGTTGATTCTAACTTGTAGCATCCGAAAACGAAGCTAGAAGTTGGTTTCAACTTCAAACGAGTCTAGAATGAAGCTACAAGTTGTCTCCAACTTCAATCTAGCCAGTAATGAAGCTACAAGTTGTTTACATGCTTAAACGAGTCAAGAATGAAACTACAAGTTGATTTTAATTTTAAACAACAGAAAATGAAGCTACAAGTTGTTTTCAACTTCAAACGAGTCTAGAATGAAGCTACAAGTTGTTTCCAACTTCAAACTAGCCAATAATGAAGTAGCAAGTTGTTTCCGGGCTCAAACAAGTCAAGAATGAAACTACAAGTTGATTCCAATTTTAAACAACCGAAAATGAAGCTACAAGTTGTTTTCAACTTCAAACGAGTCTGGAATAAAGCTACAAGTTGTTTCCAACTTCAATCTAGCGAATAATGAAGCAATAAGTTGTTTCCAGGCTCCAACGAGTCAAGAATGAAACTAAAAGTTGATTCTAATTTTAAACAACCGAAAATGAAGCTACAAGTTGTTTTCAAATTCAAACGAGTCTGGAATGAAGCTCCAAGTTGGTTCCAACTTCAATCTAGCCAATAATGAAGTAACAAGTTGTTTACAGGTTTAACCGAGTCAAGAATGAAACTACAAGTTGATTCTAATTTTAAACAACCGGAAATGAAGCTACAAGTTTTTTTTAACTTCAAACAAGTCTGGAATGAAGCTACAAGTTGTTTCCAACTTCAATCTAGCCAATAATGAAGCAACAAGTTGTTTATAGGCTTAAACGAGTCAAGAATGAAACTATAAGTTGATTCTAACTTCTAGCATCCGAAAACGAAGCTAGAAGTTGGTTTCAACTTCAAACGAGTGTAGAATGAAGCTACAAGTTGTCTCCAACTTCAATCTAGCCAGTAATGAAGCAACAAGTTGTTTACATGCTTAAACGAGTCAAGAATGAAACTACAAGTTGATTTTAATTTTAAACAACCGAAAATGAAGCTACAAGTTGTTTTCAACTTCAAACGAGTCTAGAATGAAGCTACAAGTTGTTTTCAACTTCAAACGAGTCTAGAATGAAGCTACAAGTTGTTTCCAACTTCAAACTAGCCAATAATGAAGTGGCAAGTTGTTTCCGGGCTCAAACGAGTCAATAATGAAACTACAAGTTGATTCCAATTTTAAACAACCGAAAATGAAGCTACAAGTTGTTTTCAACTTCAAACGAGTCTGGTATGAAGCTACAAGTTGTTTCCAACTTCAATCTAGCGAATAATGAAGCAACAAGTTGTTTCCAGGCTCCAACGAGTCAAGAATGAAACTAAAAATTGATTCTAATTTTAAACAACCGAAAATGAAGCTACAAGTTGTTTTCAACTTCAAACGAGTCTGGAATGAATTTACAAGTTGTTTCCAACTTCAATCTAGCCAATATTGAAGCAACAAGTTGTTTCCGGGCTCAAACGGGTCAAGAATGAAACTACAAGTTGATTCTAATTTTAAACAACCGAAAATGAAGCTACAAGTTGTTTTTAACTTCAAACAAGTCTGGAATGAAGCTACAAGTTGTTTCCAACTTCAATCTAGCCAATAATGAAGCAACAAGTTGTTTATAGGCTTAAACGAGTCAAGAATGAAACTATAAGTTGATTCTAACTTGTAACATCCGAAAACAAAGCTAGAAGTTGGTTTCAACTTCAAACGAGTCTAGAATGAAGCTACAAGTTGTCTCCAACTTCAATCTAGCCAGTAATGAAGCAACAAGTTGTTTACATGCTTAAACGAGTCAAGAATGAAACTAGAAGTTGATTCTAATTTTAAACAACCGAAATGAAGGTACAAGTTGTTTTCAACTTCAAATGAGTCTGGAATGAAGCTACAAGTTGTTTCCAACTTCAATCTAGCGAATAATGAAGCAACAACTTGTTTCCGGGCTCAAACGCGTCAAGAATGAAACTACAAGTTGATTCTAATTTTAAACAACCGGAAATGAAGCTACAAGTTGTTTTTAACTTCAAACAAGTCTGAAATGAAGCTACAAGTTGTTTCCAACTTCAATCTAGCCAATAATGAAGCAACAAGTTGTTTATAGGCTTAAACGAGTCAAGAATGAAACTATAAGTTGATTCTAACTTGTAACATCCGAAAACGAAGCTAGAAGTTGGTTTCAACTTCAAACGAGTCTAGAATGAAGCTACAAGTTGTCTCCAACTTCAATCTAGCCATTAATGAAGCAACAAGTTGTTTACATGCTTAAACGAGTCAAGAATGAAACTACAAGTTGATTCTAATTTTAAACAAACGAAATGAAGGTACAAGTTGTTTTCAACTTCAAATGAGTCTGGAATGAAGCTACAAGTTGTTTCCAACTTCAAACGAGTCTAGAATGAAGCTACAAGTTGTTTCCAACTTCAAACTAGCCAATAATGAAGTAGCAAGTTGTTTCCGGGCTCAAACGAGTCAATAATGAAACTACAAGTTGATTCCAATTTTAAACAACCGAAAATGAAGCTACAAGTTGTTTTCAACTTCAAACGAGTCTGGTATGAAGCTACAAGTTGTTTCCAACTTCAATCTAGCGAATAATGAAGCAACAAGTTGTTTCCAGGCTCCAACGAGTCAAGAATGAAACTAAAAATTGATTCTAATTTTAAACAACCGAAAATGAAGCTACAAGTTGTTTTCAAATTCAAACGAGTCTGGAATGAAGCTACAAGTTGTTTCCAACTTCAATCTAGCCAATAATGAAGCAACAAGTTGCTTACAGGCTTAAACGAGTTGAAGAATAAAATTACAAGTTGATTCTAATTTTAAACAACCGAAAATGAAGCTACAAGTTGTTTTCAACTTCAAACGAGTCTGGAATGAAGTTACAAGTTGTTTCCAACTTCAATCTAGCCAATATTGAAGCAACAAGTTGTTTCCGGGCTCAAACGGGTCAAGAATGAAACTACAAGTTGATTCTAATTTTAAACAATCGAAAATGAAGCTACAAGTTGTTTTTAACTTCAAACAAGTCTGGAATGAAGCTACAAGTTGTTTCCAACTTCAATCTAGCCAATAATGAAGCAACAAGTTGTTTATAGGCTTAAACGAGTCAAGAATGAAACTATAAGTTGATTCTAACTTGTAACATCCGAAAACAAAGCTAGAAGTTGGTTTCAACTTCAAACGAGTCTAGAATGAAGCTACAAGTTGTCTCCAACTTCAATCTAGCCAGTAATGAAGCAACAAGTTGTTTACATGCTTAAACGAGTCAAGAATGAAACTAGAAGTTGATTCTAATTTTAAACAACCGAAATGAAGGTACAAGTTGTTTTCAACTTCAAATGAATCTGGAATGAAGCTACAAGTTGTTTCCAACTTCAATCTAGCGAATAATGAAGCAACAACTTGTTTCCGGGCTCAAACGCGTCAAGAATGAAACTACAAGTTGATTCTAATTTTAAACAACCGGAAATGAAGCTACAAGTTGTTTTTAACTTCAAACAAGTCTGAAATGAAGCTACAAGTTGTTTCCAACTTCAATCTAGCCAATAATGAAGCAACAAGTTGTTTATAGGCTTAAACGAGTCAAGAATGAAACTATAAGTTGATTCTAACTTGTAACATCCGAAAACGAAGCTAGAAGTTGGTTTCAACTTCAAACGAGTCTAGAATGAAGCTACAAGTTGTCTCCAACTTCAATCTAGCCAGTAATGAAGCAACAAGTTGTTTACATGCTTAAACGAGTCAAGAATGAAACTACAAGTTGATTCTAATTTTAAACAACCGAAATGAAGGTACAAGTTGTTTTCAACTTCAAATGAGTCTGGAATGAAGCTACAAGTTGTTTCCAACTTCAATCTAGCGAATAATGAAGCAACAAGTTGTTTTCGGGCTCAAACGAGTCAAGAATGAAACTACAAGTTGATTCTAATTTTAAACTACCGAAAATGAAGCTACAAGTTGTTTTCAACTTCAAACGAGTCTGGAATGAAGTTACAAGTTGTTTCCAACTTCAATCTAGCCAATAATGAAGCAACAAGTTGTTTCCGGGCTCAAACGGGTCAAGAATGAAACTACAAGTTGATTCTAATTTTAAACAACCGAAAATGAAGCTACAAGTTGTTTTAAACTTCAAACGAGTCTGGAATGAAACTCCAAGTTGTTTCCAACTTCAATCTAGCCAATAATGAAGTAACAAGTTGTTTAGAGGCTTAAACGAGTCAAGAATGAAACTACAAGTTGATTCTAATTTTAAACAACCGGAAATGAAGCTACAAGTTGTTTTTAACTTCAAACAAGTTTGGAATGAAGCTACAAGTTGTTTCCAACTTCAATCTAGCCAATAATGAAGCAACAAGTTGTTTAGAGGCTTAAACGAGTCAAGAATGAAACTATAAGTTGATTCTAACTTGTAGCATCCGAAAACGAAGCTAGAAGTTGGTTTCAACTTCAAACGAGTCTAGAATGAAGCTACAAGTTGTCTCCAACTTCAATCTAGCCAGTAATGAAGCTACAAGTTGTTTACATGCTTAAACGAGTCAAGAATGAAACTACAAGTTGATTTTAATTTTAAACAACAGAAAATGAAGCTACAAGTTGTTTTCAACTTCAAACGAGTCTAGAATGAAGCTACAAGTTGTTTCCAACTTCAAACTAGCCAATAATGAAGTAGCAAGTTGTTTCCGGGCTCAAACAAGTCAAGAATGAAACTACAAGTTGATTCCAATTTTAAACAACCGAAAATGAAGCTACAAGTTGTTTTCAACTTCAAACGAGTCTGGAATAAAGCTACAAGTTGTTTCCAACTTCAATCTAGCGAATAATGAAGCAATAAGTTGTTTCCAGGCTTCAACGAGTCAAGAATGAAACTAAAAGTTGATTCTAATTTTAAACAACCGAAAATGAAGCTACAAGTTGTTTTCAAATTCAAACGAGTCTGGAATGAAGCTCCAAGTTGGTTCCAACTTCAATCTAGCCAATAATGAAGTAACAAGTTGTTTACAGGCTTAAACGAGTCAAGAATGAAACTACAAGTTGATTCTAATTTTAAACAACCGGAAATGAAGCTACAAGTTTTTTTTAACTTCAAACAAGTCTGGAATGAAGCTACAAGTTGTTTCCAACTTCAATCTAGCCAATAATGAAGCAACAAGTTGTTTATAGGCTTAAACGAGTCAAGAATGAAACTATAAGTTGATTCTAACTTCTAGCATCCGAAAACGAAGCTAGAAGTTGGTTTCAACTTCAAACGAGTGTAGAATGAAGCTACAAGTTGTCTCCAACTTCAATCTAGCCAGTAATGAAGCAACAAGTTGTTTACATGCTTAAACGAGTCAAGAATGAAACTACAAGTTGATTTTAATTTTAAACAACCGAAAATGAAGCTACAAGTTGTTTTCAACTTCAAACGAGTCTAGAATGAAGCTACAAGTTGTTTTCAACTTCAAACGAGTCTAGAATGAAGCTACAAGTTGTTTCCAACTTCAAACTAGCCAATAATGAAGTAGCAAGTTGTTTCCGGGCTCAAACGAGTCAATAATGAAACTACAAGTTGATTCCAATTTTAAACAACCGAAAATGAAGCTCCAAGTTGTTTTCAACTTCAAACGAGTCTGGTATGAAGCTACAAGTTGTTTCCAACTTCAATCTAGCGAATAATGAAGCAACAAGTTGTTTCCAGGCTCCAACGAGTCAAGAATGAAACTAAAAATTGATTCTAATTTTAAACAACCGAAAATGAAGCTACAAGTTGTTTTCAAATTCAAACGAGTCTGGAATGAAGCTACAAGTTGTTTCCAACTTCAATCTAGCCAATAATGAAGCAACAAGTTGCTTACAGGCTTAAACGAGTTGAAGAATAAAATTACAAGTTGATTCTAATTTTAAACAACCGAAAATGAAGCTACAAGTTGTTTTCAACTTCAAACGAGTCTGGAATGAAGTTACAAGTTGTTTCCAACTTCAATCTAGCCAATATTGAAGCAACAAGTTGTTTCCGGGCTCAAACGGGTCAAGAATGAAACTACAAGTTGATTCTAATTTTAAACAACCGAAAATGAAGCTACAAGTTGTTTTTAACTTCAAACAAGTCTGGAATGAAGCTACAAGTTGTTTCCAACTTCAATCTAGCCAATAATGAAGCAACAAGTTGTTTATAGGCTTAAACGAGTCAAGAATGAAACTATAAGTTGATTCTAACTTGTAACATCCGAAAACAAAGCTAGAAGTTGGTTTCAACTTCAAACGAGTCTAGAATGAAGCTACAAGTTGTCTCCAACTTCAATCTAGCCAGTAATGAAGCAACAAGTTGTTTACATGCTTAAACGAGTCAAGAATGAAACTAGAAGTTGATTCTAATTTTAAACATCCGAAATGAAGGTACAAGTTGTTTTCAACTTCAAATGAGTCTGGAATGAAGCTACAAGTTGTTTCCAACTTCAATCTAGCGAATAATGAAGCAACAACTTGTTTCCGGGCTCAAACGCGTCAAGAATGAAACTACAAGTTGATTCTAATTTTAAACAACCGGAAATGAAGCTACAAGTTGTTTTTAACTTCAAACAAGTCTGAAATGAAGCTACAAGTTGTTTCCAACTTCAATCTAGCCAATAATGAAGCAACAAGTTGTTTATAGGCTTAAACGAGTCAAGAATGAAACTATAAGTTGATTCTAACTTGTAACATCCGAAAACGAAGCTAGAAGTTGGTTTCAACTTCAAACGAGTCTAGAATGAAGCTACAAGTTGTCTCCAACTTCAATCTAGCCAGTAATGAAGCAACAAGTTGTTTACATGCTTAAACGAGTCAAGAATGAAACTACAAGTTGATTCTAATTTTAAACAACCGAAATGAAGGTACAAGTTGTTTTCAACTTCAAATGAGTCTGGAATGAAGCTACAAGTTGTTTCCAACTTCAATCTAGCGAATAATGAAGCAACAAGTTGTTTTCGGGCTCAAACGAGTCAAGAATGAAACTACAAGTTGATTCTAATTTTAAACTACCGAAAATGAAGCTACAAGTTGTTTTCAACTTCAAACGAGTCTGGAATGAAACTACAAGTTCTTTCGAACTTTAATTTAGACAATAATGAAGAAACAAGTTGTTTACAGGCTTAAACGAATCAAGAATGAAACTATAAGTTGATTCTAATTTTTAACAACTGAAAACGAAGCTACAAGTTGTTTTCAACTTCAAACGAGTTTTGAATGGAGCTACAAGTTGTTTCCAACTTTAATCTAGCCAATGATGAAGCAACAAGTTGTTTACATGCTTAAACGAGTCAAGAATGAAACTGCAAGTTGATTCTAATTTTAAACAACTGAAAATGAAGCTACAATTTGTTTTCAACTTCAAACGAGTCTGGAATGAATCTACAAGTTGTTTCCAACTTCAATCTAGCCAATAATGAAGCAACAAGTTGTTTCCGGGCCCCGACGAGTCAAGAATTAAACTAAAAGTTGATTCTAATTTTAAACAACCGAAAATGAAGCTACAAGTTGTTTTCAAATTCAAACGAGTCTGGAATGAAGCTACAAGTTGTTTCCAACTTCAATCTAGCCAATAATGAAGCAACAAGTTGCTTACAGGCTTAAACGAGTTGAAGAATAAAATTACAAGTTGATTCTAATTTTAAACAACCGAAAATGAAGCTACAAGTTGTTTTCAACTTCAAACGAGTCTGGAATGAAGTTACAAGTTGTTTCCAACTTCAATCTAGCCAATATTGAAGCAACAAGTTGTTTCCGGGCTCAAACGGGTCAAGAATGAAACTACAAGTTGATTCTAATTTTAAACAACCGAAAATGAAGCTACAAGTTGTTTTTAACTTCAAACAAGTCTGGAATGAAGCTACAAGTTGTTTCCAACTTCAATCTAGCCAATAATGAAGCAACAAGTTGTTTATAGGCTTAAACGAGTCAAGAATGAAACTATAAGTTGATTCTAACTTGTAACATCCGAAAACAAAGCTAGAAGTTGGTTTCAACTTCAAACGAGTCTAGAATGAAGCTACAAGTTGTCTCCAACTTCAATCTAGCCAGTAATGAAGCAACAAGTTGTTTACATGCTTAAACGAGTCAAGAATGAAACTAGAAGTTGATTCTAATTTTAAACAACCGAAATGAAGGTACAAGTTGTTTTCAACTTCAAATGAGTCTGGAATGAAGCTACAAGTTGTTTCCAACTTCAATCTAGCGAATAATGAAGCAACAACTTGTTTCCGGGCTCAAACGCGTCAAGAATGAAACTACAAGTTGATTCTAATTTTAAACAACCGGAAATGAAGCTACAAGTTGTTTTTAACTTCAAACAAGTCTGAAATGAAGCTACAAGTTGTTTCCAACTTCAATCTAGCCAATAATGAAGCAACAAGTTGTTTATAGGCTTAAACGAGTCAAGAATGAAACTATAAGTTGATTCTAACTTGTAACATCCGAAAACGAAGCTAGAAGTTGGTTTCAACTTCAAACGAGTCTAGAATGAAGCTACAAGTTGTCTCCAACTTCAATCTAGCCAGTAATGAAGCAACAAGTTGTTTACATGCTTAAACGAGTCAAGAATGAAACTACAAGTTGATTCTAATTTTAAACAACCGAAATGAAGGTACAAGTTGTTTTCAACTTCAAATGAGTCTGGAATGAAGCTACAAGTTGTTTCCAACTTCAATCTAGCGAATAATGAAGCAACAAGTTGTTTTCGGGCTCAAACGAGTCAAGAATGAAACTACAAGTTGATTCTAATTTTAAACTACCGAAAATGAAGCTACAAGTTGTTTTCAACTTCAAACGAGTCTGGAATGAAACTACAAGTTCTTTCGAACTTTAATTTAGACAATAATGAAGAAACAAGTTGTTTACAGGCTTAAACGAATCAAGAATGAAACTATAAGTTGATTCTAATTTTTAACAACTGAAAACGAAGCTACAAGTTGTTTTCAACTTCAAACGAGTTTTGAATGGAGCTACAAGTTGTTTCCAACTTTAATCTAGCCAATGATGAAGCAACAAGTTGTTTACATGCTTAAACGAGTCAAGAATGAAACTGCAAGTTGATTCTAATTTTAAACAACTGAAAATGAAGCTACAATTTGTTTTCAACTTCAAACGAGTCTGGAATGAATCTACAAGTTGTTTCCAACTTCAATCTAGCCAATAATGAAGCAACAAGTTGTTTCCGGGCCCCGACGAGTCAAGAATTAAACTAAAAGTTGATTCTAATTTTAAACAACCGAAAATGAAGCTACAAGTTGTTTTCAAATTCAAACGAGTCTGGAATGAAGCTACAAGTTGTTTCCAACTTCAATCTAGCCAATAATGAAGCAACAAGTTGTTTACAGACTTTAACGAGTCAAAAATAAAATTACAAGTTGATTCTAATTTTAAACAACCTAAAATTAAGCTACAAGTTGTTTTCAACTTCAAACGAGTCTGGAATGAAGTTACAAGTTGTTTCCAACTTCAATCTAGCCAATAATGAAGCAACAAGTTGTTTACAGGCTTAAACGAGTCAAGAATGAAACTACAAGTTGATTCTAATTTTAAACAAGCGGAAATGAAGCTATAAGTTGTTTTTAACTTCAAACGAGTCTGGAATGAAGCTACAAGGTGTTTCCAACTTCAATCTAGCCAATAATGAAGCAACAAGTTGTTTACAGGCTTAAACGAGTCAAGAATGGAACTATAAGTTGATTCTAATTTGTAACATTCGAAAACGAAGCTAGAAGTTGTTTTCAACTTCAAACGAGTCTGGAATGAAGCTACAAGTTGTTTCCAACTCTAATCTAGCCAATAATGAAGCAACAAGTTGTTTACGTTAAACGAGTCAAGAATGAAACAACAAGTTGATTCTAATTTTAAACAACCGAAAATGAAGCTACAAGTTATTTCAACTTCAAACGAGTCTGGAATGAAGCTACAAGTTGTTTCCAACTTCAATCTAGCCAATAATGAAGCAGCAACTTGTTTCCGGGCTCAAATGAGTCAAGAATGAAATTACAAGTTCATTCTAATTTTAAACAACCAGAAATGAAGCTACAAGTTGTTTTCAACTTCAAACGAGTCTGGAATGAAGCTACAAGTTTTTTCCAACTTCAATATAGCCAATAATGAAGCAGCAACTTGTTTCCGGGCTCAAACGAGTCAAGAATGAAACAACAAGTTCATTCTAATTTTAAACAACCGGAAATGAAGCTACAAGTTGTTTTCAACTTCAAACGAGTCTGGAATGAAGCTACAAGTTGTTTCCAACTTCAATCTAGCCAATGATGAAGCAACAAGTTGTTTACATGCTTAAAAGAGTCAAGAATGAAACTACAAGTTGATTCTAATTTTAAACAACTGAAAACGAAGCTACATTTGTTTTCAACTTCAAATGAGTCTAGAATGAAGCTAAAACTTGTTTCCAACTTCAATCTAGCCAATGATGAAGCAACAAGTTGGTTACATGCTTAAACGAGTCAAGAATGAAACTACAAGTTGATTCTAATTTTAAACAACTGAAAATGAAGCTACTATTTGTTTTCAACTTCAAACGAGTCTAGAATGAAACTACAAGTTGTTTCCAACTTGAAAGGCATATGTTTAGCCTATTTGTAATTAAAGAGGTACCAACTCAACTCTGATAAGAAAGCAAGGTAAATAGCAAGTACTGTTGAAGGAATCCGTACGAAGAACGTCAAGTGATTTATTGAAATTATATGTCTGAAGAATTTCAGGATGCTGCTACACACCACTGGAAGAAGTTCATTAATATGTTCAAGCCTCAGTGTACAAATAATCTTTTGTAGCACGTCCAGAAGTCCAGAAGGTATAAAGTTTTAATACTTTATTTATTCAGAAGATTCCATACTACTGTTACTTATGAAGAAGATCTACGAAGACATAGACTCGACGAACAAGCCTCGTTTCAAATGTTTATTTGATAAAGAATATTTAATTCAGCTAGATACAGATGAACCAGACAGTACATTTGTGTGTCAGCTACTCAGATTAAGTGTTCTGCATCAACTACAAGTGGCCGTTCGATCAAGACAAAGATCTACAAAGTTTAATCAAGCCCGAAGTCTCTGCTGATGAAGATATTCAATTTTATAAGTATTTATTTAATTATCTCACTAATCAAAATAATTAAATTGGTTGTATGATTTATTTATTAAATTGATTCACCTTCGAATTAATTTAATTTATGAATTTATATAATTAATATAATTAAGTGGGTAATTATCTAATATTTATATAGTTAATAAAACTGATTTTATGCATCAAATAACTCGGTATGACATTATTTAATAATGTCATGCTGTGCCCTGCCTTATGACATTCCCAGGAATAACTTTAAAAAGTCATTCTGATGTTGTTTGTATGTATATTTCATTCGGTATGACTTTCTGATTAAAAGTCATACCGTTTGCATGCATCAGACTTACACTGGTATGACATAATAATGTCATACCGTGTCCCGTATTCAGACTTTCTTGATTGTGTGTATGACTTGCATGTTTATGACTTAAAAAGTCATACAAGGCTCAACCGAATGACTTTCTTTGGTTATGTCTTGCCAAATGAAGAGTAGTGACCAAGAAATTAAGTCATACCGCCCCTGGCAGTATGACATTCCATTTAAATGTCATTCCTTTTTGTTTTATGGCATGGCTTTGTGTAATAATGTCATATCTTCCTTTGTAATGTCATTCCTAAGCTAGAAAGTCATTCATTTCTTTGTCATACCTTGATCCAAGTGATTTTCCTATAAATATGGCTTCACTTCTTCATTTGTATGTTGTTCAAGCATTGTAAAAGCTTTCAAGTTGTTTGTAATTTGCAATTGTTATATCCACAGTTTTCTGTGCTTTGATCACTCGGTTGTTTTAATCACTAAACTAGAATACATCCTGTTGAATTTATTCTACGAACTTTAGTGGACATTAAAACGAACCTTATTAATTATATAACGACTTAAAACATTGTTATATTAGTTAATTAAAATCTGATTATCAAGTTTAATTCAAATCAGATTATTCCGCCGCGATTTTTAGTGACGATTGTATTCAACCCCCCCCCTTCTACAATCGTTTCAGGACCTAACAATTGGTGTCAGAGCGAGGTTGATACCATTTTTCCGTATCAGATCCTATACACACTCTATAACGTCCAAATATTTTTTATTCGAATTAATTTTATTCCAAAAATTAATTCTGATTTAAAATATTATTCTTTCAAAAATCCAAATCTCATCCAAACACTATTCACTTCAAATCCTTAAACATGAGTACACAGAAAATCAGTAGCATCAAAATCCCACCGTTCAGCAAGGAACACTTTAGCCTATGGAAGAGGCACATGTTATTATTCCTCCGCACCGCCAACAGAAAATATATCGGGATATTAAACAAGGGTGTTTCTATTCCGATGAAAGTCAAATTAGCACACGAAGAAGATGGTGTGTTAATACCTCATCAGACTATTCCGAAAGAACTTCATGAGTACACAGATGAAGAGGGTGAACAGATGAACTTAGATGACGCTCTTCAACTAATTTTGGTGGAATCTCTAGATCCAGTAATGTACAATGCTGTTGTTAATTGTACAAACGCCAAGCAAATCTGGGATACGTTAGAGATCATCAATGAAGGCTCAGATGAAGTTAGAGAAAACAAGAAAGGGATACTGATGGCTCAGTATGAACAGTTTGGTTCCAATCCCGGAGAAGGGATTTCAGAAGTGTTTATCAGACTTAATAATCTGATTAGTAATCTAAATTTAAATGGGAAATACTACGACAAGAAAGAAGTCAACATGAAATTTCTCTTAACACTTCCTGAACATCTGGAACACAGAATCACTGCCATCAGGGAAAGTAGAGATCTGATTGAGATATCTCTGGAGAGACTCTACGGAGTGTTGAAAACTTATGAACTTGAACAAGTTCAAAGTAAACAGAGATATGGCTGGGGTAAAACACTGAACCATTCGAGAGCTCTAGTTGTTGAGTCACCTGTACTGGAAGAGAAGAAGGATGTTGTTCTTCCTTCTAAAACCACTCAGGAATTTGTTGTACCTGAGATGGGTCAGACTACTTCTTCCAGTGGTGACGAAGAGTTCTATACAATGGAAGAGTTAGAACAATTAGAAGATCAATCTCTATCACTGTTTGCCAAGAAGTTTGGAAACATGAGATTCAGAAAGAACCCCTCCTACAAGTACAAACCTACTGTCAACAGGTTTCAAAAAGGAGGTTATTTATCTTCTACGAGCAAAGGAGGATACAAGACTGAGATGGTGGATAGAAGCAAGTTCAAATGCTTTAACTGTGGTGAACCATGACACTTTGCAACTGAATGCAAACAGCCCAAGGTTCAAGGAAAGAGAAAAGATTCCTACGACGAGCTGAAGCAGAAGTATGATGCACTAGTGAGAAAGCATCAGGGTACTTCTGGAAGTCAAAGTTTTAAAAGCAAGTCTTATCTGGCATAAGGGAAAAGCTGGGATGATACAAATAGTGATGAAGAGAAGCAGCTAGGGAATGTTGCTCTTATGGCTAATGCTAGATCATCTTCACCTCCTCCTGCTGGAAGCTTTCAGGTAGATCCTACATGCCCTAAACTTTTTATGCAATTAGGACTTGAAAGAGATGATGCTATTAAAAAGTTAAAAGCTGCCAATCTTAAAATTGGTACATTAGTCTTAGATATTCATGCTTATAAAATGAATGAGATGAATGTATTAAAACCTAAAATTGAACAACTGACTATGGATTTAGGATTACAAGTTGCTAAAGTCAGAGTTCTAGAGAAAGGTGAGATTGCTTTAAGACTTCAGCTAGACGAAGAGAAAGTGAAATGTAAAGCCTTTAAGGATGCCTCCATTATAGTCAAAGAGCTTAACGATAAACAAGAGATCAAGAGAACTGTTGGAATAGGTTTTGACTATAACAAATCTGTAGGTAAGGCTAGTAACATTACTCCCTTTAAGAAGAGTGTTGAGGAGAGAGGAATTCCTTTTTTTTTGAAAGATTCCCCTCAACCCCTGTTCAAATCCTCAGAAGCTGAACCTCTGTTAGAAACTCCTGTTGTCATTAAATATGAACTTAAACAGGAAGACCTTAAATTGAAAGAGAGTAATGATAAGAGAGATGAGATCCTGACATCACTGAAACCAATCAAAGTGAAAGGCAATGTTAGGTTGCCTAAAGCTGGTTTAGGTGTCAACCCTGAGAGAACTAAATTCAACAAGCCTAATAATTTTGTGAATAGTAAGAACAAGAACAATAGATGTCATTCTACTGAGAACTTTAAATCTTTTAACAAGGTTAGAGTAGAATCTATTGATGTTCCTACTGCTGTGACTGATATTCCTGTTGTTCCCGTTTTTGATGCATGTCATAAATGTTGTGGTGTTGATAATTGCATGACCTGTGCTTTCAATATGATGTCTGCTTATTTTAGAAATTTGCATGCTAAAAATGAAAACACATCTCCTAGACAACACACAAACAATAAGCATGCTAGATCAAAGACTGCTAGTCCTCCTCGTGTTAGGAAGGAGACTTATGTTCCAAAGCCTAAAACCAAGGTTTATAAGGCTGTTGTTAAGGAAGTAAGTTCAGTCAAATCAGAACCAAGTATCAGTCCAAGAGGCTCTGTTGTATTACCTGATAGAAATCAATTCTTTAAGTTTGCTGGACCCAATCAAGTGTGGGTCCCAAAGAAGGTTTAATCAAGTTGTCTTTTGCAGGGTGCCAGTGGAATTGTACGAGTTACTTGGGTGCTTGACAGTGGAGCGTCAATGCACATGACTGGCAACAGATCCCTGCTGGAAGACATAAGAGAAGGAGCTGGCCCAACAGTCAGTTTTGCTGATAATAGCAAAGGTCGTACTGTGGGATATGGCAAGTACAAAATTGGAAGGATCATCATAGAAGATGTTGCTATAGTTGAAGGACTTCAATATAATCTTCTGAGTGTCAGTCAGTTTGTGACAAGGGATATTATTTTCATTTTGAAAAAGAGATATGTATCATTAAACATATCAAGAATAAGCGTCCTTCAC
Source organism: Daucus carota subsp. sativus (assembly GCF_001625215.2). Classification (NCBI taxonomy): domain Eukaryota; kingdom Viridiplantae; phylum Streptophyta; class Magnoliopsida; order Apiales; family Apiaceae; genus Daucus; species Daucus carota. Next base: position 30,277,783 of record NC_030383.2, read on the forward strand.
TATGTGGCATAAGGAAAGGCAATATATTCGTAGCTGATTTGCCTTCAGGACCAGGAAACGAAGTTCAGTGTTTCTACGCCAAAGCGTCTGCTGAAGATAGTTGGTTTATGCATAAGAAGCTCTCACACCTCAACTTCAAACCATGAACTCTCTAGTCAAGAGAGATCTAGTGAGAGGTTTGCCTTCCCTGGAATTCTCAACTGATGATCTCTGTGAAGCTTGTCAGAAAGGAAAAGTGAAGAGAGCATCTCACAAAGGAAAGACCATCAATACCATTACAAATCCACTTCATTTACTGCATATGGATTTGTTTGGCCCGTGAATGTTGCATCAATTGATGAAGGAAGATATGCCTTGGTTATTGTGGATGACTTCTCAAAATTTACTTGGTTTACTTCCTGGCTTCTAAGGATGAAACCCCGATGACAGTGATTGATCATATTAAGTCGGTTGAATTGGATAAAGGTGTGCCAGTGAAAGCTGTAAGGTAAGATAATGGCACGGAATTCAAGAATCAAACTCTAATCAACTTTTACTCTGAAAAGGGAATTAGAAGGCAGTATTCAGCACCAAAGACTCCACAGCAGAATGGATTCGTCGAAAGAAAGAATCGTACACTGATTGAAGCTGCAAGGACTATGATTGCTGAATCAAAGCTTCCACTGTACTTTTGGGCTGAAGCTGTGTCTATTGCCTGCTATACCCAGAATAGAACTTTGATCAACAAGGATCATATGAAAACTCCATTTCATCTGTATAACAACAAGAAACCATATGTCAAACATCTTCATGTCTTTGGAGCCAAGTGTTATGTTCTCAAGGATGGTGAAGAGAACTTGAACAAGTTTGAGCCAAAGGCATCTGAAGCAATTTTTGTTGGTTATACAAATAATGCTTATAGAGTTTTTGTAATTGATACTCTGTTAGTGAAAGTTAGTGTCAATGTTACATTTGATGACACTAAACTTCCAAGTTTATAATCTGCTGATCCATCTGAATCTCTGAAGTTTGACAACTTTCCAGCATCTGATTCAGATGATGATATGCCACCTGAGGTTGCAACAGGTGATGACAACAATGATAATGATCCAGGCAATGGTGGAGGAAATGGCAATAATGCTGGATATTCTACTGATGCTAGTGGAGGATCATCAAGTCAACCTGGCAACAGCTCAGGGGGAGCTGGTGGATCAACTAGTCATACACATCAGCCTAATGATAATACTGCTGAATCATCAAGGACACAACTTCCAAAGGAAAGGATTTGGAGCAAAGATCATCCCTTTGATCTGATTATTGGTGATCCTGATGTTGGTGTAAGGACTAGAAGTGCTACGTCTAACGAATGTTTATTTTCTGGATTTCTATCTCAACTAGAACCAAAGAAAATAGATGAAGCACTTGCTGATCCTGATTGGGTTCTTGCCATGCAAGAAGAACTCAATCAATTTGAGAGACAAGAAGTCTGGGCCCTGGTTCCAAGACCAAAAGGAAGGTCTACAATTGGAGCTAGATGGGTCTTCCGTAACAAGCTAGATGGTGATGGCATTGTTGTGAGAAACAAAGCCAGACTGGTTGCAAAAGGTTATTCTCAGGAAGAAGGAATTGACTACGATGAAACCTATGCCCCAGTTGCTCGTCTTGAAGCCATCAGAATATTCCTTGCATTTGCTGCACACTCCAACTTCAAAGTTTATCAGATGGATGTGAAAAGTGCATTTCTGAATGGAAAGCTGGAAGAAGAAGTATATCTGGAACAGCCCCCTGGCTTTGAAAATCCAGAGTTTGCTGATTTTGTGTACTTCCTATCAAAGCTGTCTATGGGCTTAAGCAGTCACCAAGGACATGGTATGACACCCTCTCTGAATTTTTAATTGAAAATAAATTTACTAGAGGTGTCATAGACAAAACTCTCTTTTACAAATTGCATGATAATGATATGATATTTGTTCAAATATATGTTGATGATATTATATTTGGTTCTACTAATGATAACTTGTGCAAGAGGTTTGCTAAGTTAATGCAGAGTAATTATGAAATGAGTATGATGGGTGAGCTATCCTACTTTCTTGATCTTCAAGTAAGCCAAAAGGAAGATGGAATCTTTATTTGCCAGTCAAAGTATGTCAAAGATCTTCTAAGAAAGTACAATCTAGAAGACTGTTCACCGGCAAAGACACCCATGGCCACTGCCACTAAGCTTGACCAGGATAAATCTGGTAAGAAAGTTGATATCTCAAGCTATCGAGGTATGATTGGCTCATTACTCTATCTCACTGCTAGTAGACCAGATATTATGTTTGCAACTGTTTGTGTGCTAGGTTCAGGCTGATCCTAAAAAATCACATCATATAGCCGTCAAAAGAATCTTTAGATATCTTAAGGGTACACCTGGTTTAGGTATTTGGTACCCTAAGAATACTGGTTTTGACTTAACGGGCTATACAGATTCTGATTATGCAGGTTGCAGGATTGATAGAAAGAGTACGTCTAGAAGTTGTTAATTTCTAGGACGTCGGTTGGTTTCCTGGTACAGCAAGAAGCAACACTCAGTGTCCACTTCTACTGCTGAAGCTGAGTACATAGCTGCTGGCAGTTGTTGTGCTCAGATTCTCTGGATCAGAAACCAATTAAATGATAATGGTATTTCTGTCGACAAAATTCCAATATTTTGTGACAACACCAGTGCCATAGCCATTTCAAACAATCCAGTGCAACACTCCAGGACCAAGCACATAGATATCAGGTATCATTTCATTCGAGAACATGTCATGAATGGTACTGTGGTGTTACATTTCGTACCCACGGCTGATCAGATTGCAGACATCTTCACGAAACCACTTGATGAATCCATTTTTCTCTAAGTTGGTTTGTGAACTAGGGATGTTAAATATGCCATGATTCTCTTTGTATATATTTTATATGTATTTTATATATTATTATATATTTTTGTGAATTTTCTGTGTAATTATATCTATTTTATTAGATTTTATATAATTGTTTATAAATTATCTGATAATTTTCTGTCTAATTATGCATGTTCATATATTTCTCAATATTTTTCTAAGTGCTGCATACTCCCCTGTAATATTCTCTGTGCATTTAGATAATTATATGTATTTATTTGTATTTTTCAAAATTAATTAAGCATAAATATTTGTTTTAAGTAATTCATTTAATGAATTAAAGTTAAATTCATAAGTATTTATATTTAATTAAAGTTGAAATTTTACAAAATATATGTGTTAATATATTATATATTATGTGTATTAGATTTTGATTAAATGTGCAAAAGGTTTTATTGTTTTTAATTAATCAAAATCATAATATGTATTTGTTTTGATATAAAATCTGTTTTTATGTCTCGGTATGACATTATTAATAGAATGTCATACCATTCTGGCTTGCTTACACACGTCTTGTATCGGTATGAGTTTCTTGACAATGTCATACCGCTACAAGCTTCCTCTATACACTTCCTACGCGGCATGACTTTCGTTGTGAAAGTCATACCGATTTATTCAATTCCTCCATTTAGTTTCTCGTATGAAGTTCTAAGAATGTCATACGCTTGCTCGAGAATGACTTTATCAAGAGCTCGGTATGACATTCCATAGGAAAGTCATACCGACCAACCCATATCAATATGACTTTTCTAATCTAAGTCATACCTATTCATCATCTCCTTCACAATACACACACTCGCACTCACATACACTGCCATTGTTCTTGCTCTCGTTTTTCAAGTTTTTGCAACAAAACTTGCTGGTTTCGTTATCAAGTGTTAAACACTTGCTGGTTACTTATTTCATCCCAAAATAAGTCGATTGCTGCCGGTTTTTCTCTGAGTTTTCGAACCCGTTTTCACCGAGTTGTACTGAGTCGAACGAGTTGCGCATATCTTGAACGATTTTGAACGATTAGTGACCGAGTTTGTGACTACTTGACCCTGGACAATCAGTACAGTTCGAGTTGTGGTGTTTTTAGTTCGATTGATTTCAAACCCTAGTTCTTGAATTCGGCAGTTAGGGTTTTTCAAGCTACATTGGGATTTTTGGACTTTTTGGAGATTAAGGCATTGTTTGGGACTTAATTTAAGCCATTTTAAGATTAATTAAGTTTTAATTCGAATTTACCCATTAATTCGAATTATTAATTAATTAATTATTTGATACTTAATTATTAATTGAAATTTGTGAGAAATTTGAGAATTAATATTTTATTTGAAAAATTCTCACTTAATTCAATTTTTAATTTTAAAAAAATGGCCAGTCGCTTTGTAATTGAGGAGACTAATTTGAATGGATTCTTCGACCCGGAAGCAAGTTTGGCACGTTTTAGACCGTGGGTCCGTTTTCTGAATAGTCAGTCGCTCGTCAGCACTGCTATTACAGCTCATGCAGAACTCCAGATACAGCCAATTCAGGACTTCTACTCGACAGCCCTGAACACTACTTTATTGGATAATTATCAGGTTTCTGGAGATATACATGGAGGACGTACCATTCATATCAACTATGATGATGTGAATAGGATACTGGGGTTCCCGAGGGAGAATTTTGCTGAACTCCCTACTGAAGATGAGATCACCCAATTCTTTCAGACGATATTATATCAGGGTGAAATAAACTTGCCTCGGATGTTGAAAAGCAATCTGAAGCCCGAGTGGGACCTTTTCTTTGACACTTTGGCAGAGTGTTTGCTCCTACCACTCGCAAGAACTTCAATGTTATAACTTCTTTGCTTCAGAAGATTGGATTCTGCATTGCTTTCAATCGTCCGATCAACCTTGGTAAGCTTATACTTCAATCCATTCTTACCAAATTAGGACCACTGAGGAACAGATCCGTTGAGCAGAATGCCAAAGTCTCATGCTTTTATCCTCAATTTATCATGTTATTTCTAAATGATAAGATGACTGACGTTGAGAAGGAACACTACTCCAACTCTCCTGTGGCACCAGTTCCTCGTGCCTGTTCAAAGTTGATGACTCAGTTGGACAATAAGAACAAATTTGCAACTGTTCCACTAATCACCACTCCTCACATGCTATAGATGTTCAACACTCCACTGCAGCTGTATCAACTTCCTGTGGCTCCTCCACCTCAACCTCAGCAACAACAGCAACAGCAACCACAAGAACCTCAACCCCTGCAGATTCAACAACCTGCACAACAACATCAACAACAACATCTACACCATCAACAACAGCAGCATTCACCTCAACAATCTCAAGAAGCACAGTCATCACACCATTCATCCAACCAATCATCATATCACTCCCCTACTCATCAACAACAACAACCAGACCTTTCATTTGAAGATCAAACATTGGACTATGATTCTTTGAGAATCAACCATCTTCATCTGAACCTCTCCCATACCAAACACAATCCCAAATCATACCACAAACACAATCTACCTCACAACCCCTTCACTCTGACTCTCCTATCAACCAGGAGCTGCAGTCCTTCCGTCAAGACCTACAGGTAGCTCAGGTACTTTCTAACTTATCATCTAATTTTAATGTTGATACGTCAGATTATGGTTGTGATCTTGTTTGTGACCTTGATTTTGTTTTCCAGCCTACCAGCAATGAACCTGAAAACACACAGGTTCATAACCTAGCTGATGATTCACTTCAACAAACTCTCGTTTCTCCAAACACATCAACCAACACTACAATGCAACATGTTCGTAAAGTTGCAAGGAAACGGAGTACGAGTAGTTTAATGAGTCAACCCACAGCTCTGTCTCCCTCCAAGAAGCAAAGGGTGGAAGCCTTGGAGACACTTGTAGCCTCATCTTTGCCTTCCCAACAAGGCTCAGATTTTGAAATGGCAGATAAACAGTCTCTGGACCCATTCTCTCTATAGGATGAGGCCATTGAAATTGACCGTCCGGCCGCGGTAACTTGTACAGAGTCAAGCACTGCGCTAGCAATCACGCTAGTGCAAGCCCAAACAGATACACAGGTTACTATGTTTACTTAGTGCACAGATTTTCAAAATCAATGTATTATATATGAAAACTTTGCTGATCACACTTTCTTTTCTGATCAGGCGGAACTTGGCAGCGTGCAAGTTAATCTGCCCTCACAGGCGTCCGGAGGACAATTTGTTCCTCCACTACCTTTGAACCCATCTCAAGGGACATTGGTAGTATATACAGGTACAGCAGGCAGAGTGAATGAACAGAGTGATGTAAGGCAAACACCGAGCGATACACATGCACGTGAGGCTAGTGAAACAGCTTTGAGTGTACGTGAGGTGAGTGCACACACTGACCCTGCTCTGTTTGAGGAACAAATGGCAAAGCTAAGAGCTGAGCTTGCCAGAATGATTGCTGAGAATGAGAAGCTCAAGGGTGCACAGTTGGTGACCCTACAACAGAAAGCTGAGGAAAGGCCATCTAGTTCTTACAGGGATGAGCTTAAAGAGGAAATTCATGAGTTAGCTGTTGAGATGAGATCCAATGATGAACTTTACATGTCTAAATTTGAGACAATCGACAGCAAACTAGATCAACTCCTCAGGAACTCCAACAAGTCTGATGATCAACCCTCCGGAGAGGATCCCTCAACTAAGGGGGAGAATAGAGAAGACAAAGGTGACAGGGATGATAGAGGCAATAGCTCAAATAAAAGCACAAAGGGAATACCACTTCTGGATCTGCCCCTGACAACGAATCTGATAAATCTAAAGGCAAAGAACGTTTACATCAGTCCGACAATGTTTTCAACTCTGATAGTTATGATGACTATCCAAATGATATGGATGATGATGACATCTTCGATGCTACCTATCGTCAGGAAGAAGAAGAAGGTAAATTTGATGAGGGTTATTTGTTTCAGGATGAAGAAACCGTTGACCTAGAGCATGAGGAGAATGTCCGGAAGTTTAAAGCTGAAAATGAAGCTAGGAAGCGTAAGCTTCGTGATTTCCAAAAACTTTTAGAGGACAAGTTGATCACAGAAGAGAGCAAATCAAGATCGAGAAATAGAAAATCTATGATGTGCGTGCAAGCAGAAGAATCTTGATATTAAAAGGAAAGTCGGAAAAAGCTGGGACATGCAAAGAGGATATACAATGGACCTCAAGGGAACCTTTCAACGACAGAAGTTCTTATCTCTGATCTATGATCTTCGAGAGGTTAAACCCTACGAGGATGTCTTTATGCATGCCTTTGCTTTCTTTGGAATTGAATTATTTGACTGTGGGAGTCAACAATCTGTTAGAAGAATGGGAGCTAATTGTCTATCACAGAGGAATGGTCCTCAGCGACTATCTGTCGAATCTCTGAAATCATTCTCTGTATCGGAGCTCTGGGTGCTTCGGAACAAGGTAAAGCGCAGCTCCAACCTGAACGAACTCCTTCGTGACAAACTGCTACAATGTGCTGTATTCAGCAGTCCTCAGGTTGTCAGGAATCCATACTGTGTAAAGTTCGTTCACAGGAGATCTTCAGCACTGTCTATCTCAACGAAGAAGCCTTGCCAAAGTATCCCGCTAAGCAACTTGCTCTTGCCTCCACTCTTTTAAGAACCAAGGGCTTCGCTTCTAAAGCTAAGTCTGATGCTGATGATGTGATTCTTGCTTACTGCACTCGAAAGAATGTTGCTCAGTTTTTCGAAGGATGAAAAATGTTACAAAATCTCAGCCATCAGACTTCCGCGAAGACCCTGTGGAATTAGAAGTACTACATCAACTGGCTCTGGCAAGGGAACGAAAGAAGCGTGGTGAATCCACTTAATCTGAAGTGCCAACCAGGGAAGAACCATCAACTCCTATCCTTCACAATTCTGATATCGAAGAAGGAGAAGTTGATCTTAGATTCATTAGGGATTTGTAATATATGTTCAGTAAGAACATCCTTTTTCTAATCTAATGGAATATTTTGAATTCTGGTGAATGTTTAATGAAATACCAGAAACTTTTTGCTATTTACAATTCATGTTTAATCCTTTGTCTTATCAGTTAGTGAGTTATCCTCTCGATAATTTGCATGTTATGTTAACATTCAAACGAGTCTGGAATGAAGCTACAAGTTTTTTCCAACTTCAATCTAGCCAATAATGAAGCAACAACTTGTTTCCGGGCTCAAGAGAGTCAAGAATTAAATTACAAGTTCATTCTAATTTTAACACAACCGGAAAATGAAGCTTACAAGTTGTTTTCAACTTCAAACGAGTCTGGAATGAAGCTACAAGTTGTTTTCCAACTTTAATCTAGCCAATGATGAAGCCACAAGTTGTTTACATGCTTAAAAGAGTCAAGAATGAAAATACAAGTTGATCCTAATTTAAACAACGGAAAATGAAGCTACAAGTTGTTTTCAACTTCAAACGAGTCTAGAATGAAGCTACAAGTTGTTTCCAATTCAATCTAGCCAATGATGAAGCAACAAGTTGTTTACATGCTTAAACGAGTCAAGAATTAAACTAAAATTGATTCTAATTTTAAAAACAACCAAAAAAAGAAGCTTCAAGTTGTTTTCAAATTCAAA